>NC_137506.1:1410000-1412500 GCF_041902795.1 Electrophorus electricus | reverse complement strand
AATGCAAATGAGTCGGCATCATCGAGTGGGAACGAGAGTAGTTCACTTCAAATAGGACACTTTTTCACACATACACATTCTCTCTTCATACACAGACATACATGTGACGCCACATCGCCTGGGAGCCCTCTCAGGACCACTGCTTTCAAACAAATAAAGCCATGGACACACCCACACACGCACACACCCACACCCACACCCACACCCACACACACACACACACACACACACCCCACACGCACACACACACACACACACACACTCACACACACACACACACACACACACCCCACATGCACACACACACACACACACACACACACTCACACACGCACACACACACACACCCACACACACACACACACACACACACATACAGACAGCAGACAAAGTGAGGTGGTAGAGTAAATCTGTGAGTCTTACCTGTGTGATCACACCTGGCTGTAGAAGCGATCTCCCAGGAGTGTCCAGTTCTCTCCCCCACAGTCAGTCCATAGTCCACACTCACACACACAAACACTCTTCTGATAGTACACTCCCCAGGTGACCACGGACGGTTCAGGTGTGCGACAGGTGAATACGGTGACGCTGTTCTGGAGCTCTGTGAGAGTGAAGGAGGAGGCTGGTTTTTCAGGTCTGGACCAGCCCACGAGGCGTGTCACACACCAAATACAACACACACACACACAAGCACACACACACACCAAATACAACACACACACACACACAAGCACACACACAGACATGCGCACACCCGCACACACACACACACAAGCACACACACACACCAAATACAACACACACACACACACAAGCACACACACACACCAAATACAATACACACACACGCACAAGCACACACACACACCAAATACAACACACACACACACACAAGCACACACACACACCAAATACAATACACACACACACACAAGCACACACACAGACATGCGCACACCCGCACACAGACACACACACACACACACACACACAGACATGCGCACACACACACACACACACACACACACACACACACACAGACATGCGCACACCCGCACACAGACACACACACACACACACACACACACAAGCACACACACACACAGACATGCGCACACCCGCACACAGACACACACACACACACACACACACACACAAGCACACACACACACACACACACACACACACACAGGTGCGTGCACACACACACACAGTTTCCCCTTTAGGGGGGTGAGCATGTGGTGTGAGGCGCAGTCTCACTTAGTGGGCTGAGCATGATGTTACTGGTTACTACTGGTGAAGTGTATTTACAAGTTCTGGTGTTCAGATACAGAAATGAGCAAGAAACTGGTGGAATAGTGTCAGGCGTCGAGGCCAAAAAAAAACCCGGTAAGGATCGGGACAGGGAACACAGGAGAGTCAGAGGCAAAACCTGGAACACACACACAGACACAGGTGGACATAACAGCAGTCGTGTTCAGTGAATCAGCTAATGATCGGCTACTACTGGGTGGAATCTTTACAGATGAGACAGATATCCATAATTAAATGTTAATTATCTTCTGAGTGTGAAGGCAGAGATGTCCCACCACAGGGAGCGTCCCTACTGCTGAGACCTCCAGCGTCTGATTACAGATGTCTTCTAAATACAATTTGTTACAAAACAGGCCATATTTGATTACAGATGTACACACACATGTCCACACCCCTCTAAAGTGTCAGACTGAGAGAGATACAGAGGAGGCAGGAGACAGGAGACTCCTCACAACCTGCAGGACACAGAAATCTCCACAATGGAGTCACATTACCTGTATGTTCTCGTTCTCCCTCTCTCTCTCTCTCTCTCTCTCTACTCTGTTGCTATGATGTATACTTACACTATTTCTTTCTCTCAGCTTAAAATCACAAGAAAATCACTTCCCCAGTCTAGAGCAACTATGGGCTGGTGTGTGTCTGTGTGTGTGTGTCTGTGTGTGTGTGTGTGTCTGTGTGTGTGTGTGTGTGTGTCTGTGTCTGTGTGTGTGTGTGTGTGTCTGTGTGTGTGTGTGTGTGTGTGTGTGTGTGTGTGTCTGTGTGTGTGTGTGTGTGTGTGTGTCTGTGTCTGTGTGTGTGTGTCTGTGTGTGTGTCTGTGTGTGTGTGTGTCTGTGTGTGTGTGTGTGTGTGTGTGTGTGTGTGTGTGAGAGAGAGAGAGAGCGAGAGAGAGAGAAAGAGCATTTTTTTACTAGCATCTAGAGATCTGTAGGAAAGCTTTTTCTCAGAGTTCCAGCCCAGTGTTCACCGGGAGGGACGGAGAGGCAGCTGGAAACCAGCAACCATGTCTGATCAGTGGTGACTGGTGCTCTCTGACCTGGCTGATCACTATCAGCTGGGTGCTGCTTGACCTGATTCTACTAGCCGTGTTCAGACAAGAGCATATTTCAGGGGCCACACCCACACACCCACAGGCCCGCATGCATACACACAGACATGCATGTGTCGAAAGTAACCTGTGCATTCAGA
>NC_137506.1:1385000-1407500 GCF_041902795.1 Electrophorus electricus | reverse complement strand
CATGAAATAAATCCTTTTCATCTGTTCACAGTACAAGCCCCCACACTGAGATGATCTCCAGGAAAGAGAACAATTGATGCCATGCAATGGAACCAGTACTGTACTGGTGAGAATCACTAATATACTGGTGGTTTTTACCAGACAAACAACAATAACTTTGAAAGGACATGGAGGTTAAAGTTGTAGCACACAGATGTGGCCGTGATGCGAAGCTTCGGTGAGGAGGGTCTCCGAGGAGGCTGGACCACCACTGTTAAGACAGTTCTTAGACATGCACACATTTAGATGGTTGACCTCTGGGGTCATACAGCAGACACGGTACAGCTGCAGCAGGAAATGGTCACTGGGAACCCACAGCACCTGTTTTTTGAAGCACATCACAAATCACAGTTCTGACTTTTTCCATCTGTGGATGTGTGTGGGAATATGTGGGTGTGTGTGGATGTGTGTTATAACCTTTCCAAATTTAAAACTCCAGTATAAATCATTACAAAATCACATGGTCGAAGTTTTAAATTTAAAATCTTAATTTTGGTTGCATTTTTTACTTTTGTGAGTCTTCAATGTGACTGTTGTTGCTGATGTTGTTGCTGGTATAATGAAGAAGGAACATCATATTAGACTTCTCAAGAGGTGAAGCGAGAGAAAGAGTAGAAAACATGCAGACAGGCGCGTGGTCTCACAATTCCACTCACAGTTACGGAGTTCTGGAATTTCACAGCACTGTTAACCAAACAGATTCAGAATGTCATACAAGGCTGCTGAGTGCACATGGAGAATTCTAGAACACAGAAGAGTGTGCGCAGATAATTCTAGAACACGGAAGAGTGTGAGCAGAGTATTCTAGAACATGGAAGAGTGTGAGCGTAGTAAACTCTCCGCACTCACAAGACCCCACGCAGTCAGGAGATGACTACAAGCACAGAGCAGAGTAACGCCATTAAAAATTAAACAAAGACTTTTCCTTTGTCGTTTGTTTTACCAAATAATCTCTTCTTTCAAACTTTTAAAAGCTACTTGTAAATCAACTTCCCTTCGAGTTGCCCACACTGAAACAGCCAGTCTTCAGTAACCCAGCAACCTGTAGTCTTCAGTAACCCAGCAACCTGTACAGTCTTCAGTAACCCAGCAACCTGTACAGTCTTCAGTAACCCAGCAACCTGTACAGTCTTCAGTAACCCAGCAACCTGTACAGTCTTCAGGATACACACCAATCACGCCAAGTCCCCCATTCCAGTTGGTCAGTAGAAAACACACCTGGCCCTCATTAGCCACTGCAGTAAGCATGCAAAAGATATGTGGTATCAAATACAGGGTTAGAATAGTATTAACAGCCATAACAACAACACACAACTAGCTTAGTAAACAAACATCTCAAAGCTTCTATTTAAGTTTAAAAAAAGGGCGGTGATTCCAAGTGGCCAACCCGTTCATCATGGAGCCACGGCAGCCCGCGCGTCTTTGCGTCGGCACATCCGTGTCTGTCTCTCTGTGTGCCAGCGTGTCACTGACGTGATATCCGCTCCACCACACACCCAGAGCCCACGGCGTTCAAACCCAAACCATCGTCCCATACGCGAGAGGATAACAGTCATGAGGGGAAAAAACGGCAATGTGGAAACCAGTTTTTTAAAAAAACGACAAAAAAAAAAAGGTTTTGATCCCTCATTGAGCAGACAGGGAAAGACAGTAACGAAGTCTAATAATAATTCACTACCTTGACTGTACTAATACAGATAGATACATTACTACAGCACCTAGTGCTACACTACTGAGAATAACTATGCGCTAGCGAGGACATTAAAACGTGTGTGGAAGGGTGGGGTGGGGTGGGACACCACCACCACCTGTCTGGTCTATGAGACAGTGATGCATCTGTGGGTCAGAGCGTCGGGTCCAGACCAGCACAGTCCAGTCTTCCGCCTTGGGATTCTCCCCCATCAGCACCCAGTCTACATGTTTGATTTTTTTAATTAGAGCCAAAATGAAGGGTCATTCCCTCCCCGTGTGAGAAAGAGACAGGTCGAGACAGAGGACGCGTGCGGTGGGAAGGAGGCGTTTAGTTGTAGACTTTCGGGGGACTGTCGGGACGTCGGGTCTGGACGAACTTCATCTTGGGTCGGGCCTCCTCGTCTTCCTCTGTCTCACTCTCGCACACGTGCACGACCACGCTCGGAGTGCAGTCTGTGCCTGCATGAAGTTCGTACTTCTCACCTGGAGAGAGAGAGAGCGAAAGACAGAGACAATAAGAGATAGAGAAAGATTTCCTTATAAGCCAGAACCCAGGTCCCTCAAACCAGCGATGCCTCTAACACTGTACATATCATATGGCTTGTGATGACCATAAATCCATTTATGAAAGAATAATGTGTATTGTTAATGCACCGCATGCTGACTAAAAATGTTCCCGTGCACCAGACAATGGCCTTTGATGTGACTTCCTGGAGGCTGATGAGAATAAACAGATACAGGCTGATGAGAATAAACAGATACAGGCTGATGAGAATAAACAGATACTAGTCTTCACACGCGGCATATTTTGTTGGAGCTCTCTGAGAAAACCAAACCAAAAAAAAAGCAGGAAAGCAACACCACGCAGGCCATGAAATCAAGGTTACTATAGAAACGTGACAGGCTAACTGATAGGTGACGAGATTTCGGCATCTTGCACTTTTCAATTTCACCAGCAGTGGGCGCTCCTGGCGCTGCAATCTTTCAGTAAACTACAGATTTCGCCATCACGCCAGGGCTGTGTGCAAATTATGCACACTTTAGCGTGGACGAATAAGGAACACACCCATTACAATTGGAAAAAAAAAATGGCTTGGCAATGGCGCTATTTTACCAACATGTATAAAGCACGACAATCTGGTGCATATTGTCTCAAGTCCACCGTGGGCGGCCGAAGGCTGCACGGTTGGAGCTGTCTTGGTGCGCAGGGACGAGGTCTGCTGTCCCGTGTGCCATGCACATCTCTACATGCACAGCTTTTTTAGCGTTTCATGGGCGGACATGTTACAAAAAGCCGCTCCAAAGCGCAGCTACAGTAGCGACGTTAACGCGCAGCGTGTCGTCCTCTGCACGTTCAAAAAATAATGCATTCTAGCACGTGCTTCGTTTTTCAGCACAGGAAGGTTCGGCATTTGGCGGCTCGAGAGGGACACGGAGGGACATCGTCACGTCACAGAGCTGATCCGCGCGCCCACGCGGTCAATGTTCGACCTCGCGGCGGAAGGCGCGAGCAGCAGCCAGGTGCCACCGGCCAGCACGCGCGTTCTCACGCAGGGTGTGAGCAGGTCAGCAGACGCCGTGTGCATTTGTTCATGGGTGTTTTTACCTGGACCCAGTTTGGCCACGGCGCAGAGCAGGTCATAGTTGATGATGGGCGTGGCATCCTCACTCTGGCTCCACCCCACAGGCGGGGTAGAGGGCGGAGAGATGAGGAACTGCTTCACGGGTTGGGGCGGGGCCAGGTATGCTTTATCCACGTCCTCACCTGAGTTCTGCACCTGAGAGAGGCAAGCGTCGGAAGACAGGAAGAACCCCACATGAATTCTACTTCCTCTGGCCTGGAGCTTTTCCACACCTTTTTCCACAATTAATTATTTTTATAAAACTGCAAAAACCTGAGATTGGACATAGTAAAATGACACCCTTGCAAGACATATTTGTAGATGTGTTTCTGAGGACACAGATGTTTGTAGCTGTTTCAGAGGACACACCATTCTCTGTGTCCTGGAGAAAGTAAGTTTTCGGATCTGTGTGCACTCAGAAACTGCATGAACACACACACACACACACACACAACATCACCTTGGTGAAGATGTTTTCTGTGTGTGAGTGTGTGTGTCTGTGTGTGTATGTGCATGTGGATGTGAGAGAAAGCGTGAGTGCATATGTGTGTGTGTGTGTATGATATCAAGACAGGCAGTGTATGTATATATATATGAAATAGACAGTGTGTGTGTGGGGGGATAGAGAGAGAGTGGGGGGGATAGAGAGAAAGACTGTGGGGATAGAGAGAAAGACTGTGGGGATAGAGAGAAAGACTGTGTGTGGGGATAGAGAGAAAGACTCTGTGGGGGATAGAGAGAAAGACTGTGTGGGGATAGAGAGAAAGACTGTGTGTGGGGGATAGAGAGAAAGAGTGGGGGGATAGAGAGAAAGACTGTGTGGAGATAGAGAGAAAGACTGTGTGTGGGGATAGAGAGAAAGACTGTGTGTGGGGATAGAGAGAAAGACTGTGTGTGGGGATAGAGAGAAAGACTGTGTGGGGTAGAGAGAAAGACTGTGGGGATAGAGAGAAAGACTGTGTGTGGAGATAGAGAGACAGACTGTGTGTGGGGATAGAGAGAAAGACTGTGTGTGGGGATAGAGAGAAAGACTATGTGGGGTAGAGAGAAAGACTGTGGGGATAGAGAGAAAGACTGTGTGTGGAGATAGAGAGACAGACTGTGTGTGGGGATAGAGAGAAAGACTGTGTGTGGGGATAGAGAGAAAGACTATGTGGGGTAGAGAGAAAAACTGTGTGGGGGATAGAGAGAAAGACTATGTGGGGTAGAAAGAAAAACTGGGGGATAGAGAGAAAGACTGTGTGGGGATAGAGAGAAAGACTGTGTGGGGATAGAGAGAAAGACTGTGTGGGGATAGAGAGAAAGACTGTGTGGGGATAGAGAGAAAGACTGTGTGGGGATAGAGAGAAAGACTGTGTGTGTGTGTGTACATGATAATGTCAGTGAGAATGGTGCGTCTGACTCTATACGGCAGGACATACACGGGAACCATCTGGAGGTAGAGAAGGAACAGACACACACTTTGCCCAACATCTAAACATGGACTGAAGCAAAAGGTAAATCATCACCATCATCATTACCTTTATTTCTGCTGTATTTAAATCACCAGAGCACATAAAACAAAAATCAATAAATAATCACAATAACAGCACAATGATCAATGAACTATAAATAATACACCACTCCAAGAATTTCCCCGTGGGGATCAATAAAGACTGGGTCTGCTTGGCAAATAAAACAGAGTTTACTAAAATGATTTTTAGGTTAATAACTGGTTGTCTCAGTGTCAAGCTCTGTTAAGACCCTTTGTTGGCTGAAGTTTCCTGAGTTAAAATATGAACTTCAGAATGTCAGAATGTGAACTGGGCAAATCTTTACTGAGATTGTATTTTTGTAATTTAATTTTGTAGTTGTTGAGCTCTGTAGGTGTTATATAAACACCTCTGTAGGTTTTATATAAAACAGCTCTGTACATGTTATATAAAATATCTGTAGGTATTACATAAAACAGCTCTGTAGGTGTTATATAAAACAGCTCTGTAGGTGTTATAAAAACATCTCTGTAGATGTTATATAAACACAGCACTGTATATGTTATATAAAACATCTGTAAGTTATATAAAACAGCTCTGTAGGTGTTATATAAAATAGCTCTGTACATGTTAAAGCATCTATGTAAGTGTTATATAAAACAGCTCTGTAAGTGTTATTTAAGACAGCTCTGTAGGTGTTATATAAACAGCTCTGTAGGTGTTATATAAAACATTTCTAAGTGTTATAGAAAACAGCTCTATATGTATTATATAAAACATCTCTGTAGATGTTATATAAAACAGCTCTGTAAGTGTTATTTAAAACAAAAGCTCTGTAGGAGTTATATAAAACATCTCTGTAGGTGTTATATAAACACATCTCCATAGGTGTTGTATAAAGCATCTCTGTAAGTGTTATATAAAGCAGCTCTGTAGGTGTTATATAAAAATATCTGTAGGTGTTATATAAACAGCTCTGTATGTGTTATATAAACACAACTCTGTAGGTGTTATATAAACACATCTCTGTAGGTGTTATATGAAATATCTGTAGGTGTTATATAAACAGCTCTGTATTTGTTATATAAACACAGCTCTGTAGGTGTTGTATAAAACAGCTCTGTACATGTTATATAAAGCAGCTCTGTAGGTGTCATATAAAACATCTATGTGTTATATAAAACATCTCTGTAGGGGTTATATAAACACGTCGCTGTATGTGTTATATAAACACATCTCTGTAGGTGTTATATAAAACATTGCTGTATGTGTTATATAAACAGCTCTGTAGGCATTATATAAAACATCTCTGTAGGTGTTATATAAAACAGCTATGTACATGTAAAAGCAGCTCTCTAAGTGTTATATAAAACATCTCTGTATGTGTTATATAAACACCTCTGTAGGTGTTATATAAACACATCTCTGTAGGTGTTGTATAAAACAGCTTTCTATATGTGTTATATGAAGCAGCTCTGTAGGTGTTATATAAACATCTCTGTAGGTGTTATATAAAACATCTCTGTATGTGATATATAAAGCAGCTCTGTAGGTGTTATATAAAACCTCTCTGTAGGTGTTATATAAAACACAGCTCAGTAGGAGTTATATAAAACATCTCTGTTATATAAACACATCTCTGTAGACATGTTATAAAACAGCTCTATACATTTTATATAAAGCAGCTATGTAGGTGTTATATAAAACATCTCTGTAGGTGTTATATAAAACAGCTCTGTACATGTTATATAAAGCAGCTCTCTAGGTGTTATATAAAACATCTCTATGTGTTATATAAAACAGCTCTGTAGGTGTTATATAAACACCACTGTAGGTGTTTCACAAAACATCTCTGTATGTGTTATGTAAACATCTTTGTAGGTGCTATAGAAACAGCTCTGTAGGTGTTATATAAAACAGCTCTGTACATGTTATATAAAGCAGCTCTCTAGGTGTTATATAAAACATCTCTAAATGTTATATAAAACACAGCTCTGTAGGTGTTATATAAAACATCTCTGTATGTGTTATATAAACAGCTCTGTAGGTGTTATATAAACATATCTCTGTAGGTGTTATATAAAACATCTCTGTATGTGATATATAAAGCAGCTCTGTAGGTTTTATATAAAACAACTCTGTAAGTATTATATAAAATAGCTCTGTAGGTATTATATAAAACATCGCTGTAAGTGTTGTATTAAACATAGCTCTGTGTTATACAAAACATCTCTGTAGGTGTTATATAAAACATCTCTGTATGTGTTATATAAAACAGCTCTTTATGTGTTATATAAACACAGGTCTGTATGTGTTATATAAAACAGCTCTTTATGTGTTATATAAACACAGGTCTGTATGTGTTATATAAAACAGCACTGAAGTTTATATAAAACACAGCTCAGGCCAGAGTTCACTCTGGACATTCAGAGTAGCTCTTGGACAATGGAGAATGGGACTTTAAAAACATTGTGACCTTAAACATGTAACTTCAGACAGTCTGATCTTAAACGTGTCTGGGGATAGGGACTTCAGACAGGCTGATCTTAATCCTGTCTGGGGATAGGCACTTCAGACAGTCTGATTTTAATCCTGTCTGGGGATAGGGACTTCAGACAGTCTGATCTTAAACGTGTCTGGGGATAGGGACTTCAGACAGTCTGATCTTAAACGTGTCTGGGGATAGGGACTTCAGACAGTCTGATCTTAATCCTGTCTGGGGATAGGGACTTCAGACAGTCTGATCTTAAACTCTTGCCTTGCCCATTAACCAGAGTCAAAGATATTTGTGGTTATGATTCTCTACTTGCAAACACTGCAATACAAAACACAAACTATTGAACATTTCTTAAAAATGCACGCATGCGCACATATACACACACACACACACACCTGTGCGAAGTAGAGTTCGAGTTTAGAGCCGTTGAACTCAGACTCGTGCAGATCCACGCGGGCCCGTGCTGCTGCCTCTGGTGTGCTGAAGCTGATCCGAATTCTCCGGAAACTCTTGAACATCTGGAACGTCGTCTGATCATCGTAGATCCGGAACAGTGACTCGAAACGTTCCTACGTGACAGGGCAGGACACAAAACACACACGTTTCAATGTTCCAGTGACCCACATGATCAGCGCACGGGACAGCACACCAAGCAGACAGCTCCGTTCTGACTTCCAAAAGGCCCAGAGCACACAGAATCACACAGAAAGGTGAAATTCACACAGTTGTTACTGTGTATGACTGTATTTGCATAGTTTATGTCCAGTCATAAAGTAGAAGTGTTGCCTTTTCCTCATGGTTGTCCAAACAGCTTTAGCTTGCAGTAATAACCATGAATGTCACTGTTCGTAACTTTGACATCTTAATTTAAGCCGTGTTTTGCTCTTCCAATGTTAGTCCCACATAAGCACATGGACAGGGCAGCAGGGCTCAGCATTTTAGAGGGGGCGGGGCATGAGCCAGAGCATTTTAGAGGGGGTGGGGCATGAGCCAGAGCATTTTAGAGGGGGTGGGGCATGAGCCAGAGCATTTTAGAGGGGGTGGGGCATGAGCCAGAGCATTTTAGAGGGGGCGGGGCATGAGCCAGAGCATTTTAGAGGGGGCGGGGCATGAGCCAGAGCATTTTAGAGGGGCGGGGCATGAGCCAGAGCATTTTAGAGGGGGTGGGGCATGAGCCAGAGCATTTTAGAGGGGGCGGGGCATGAGCCAGAGCATTTTAGAGGGGCGGGGCATGAGCCAGAGTATTTTAGAGGGGGTGGGGCATGAGCCAGAGCATTTTAGAGGGGGCGGGGCCATTCCTGTTACACAGTATGACTCCTCCTCCAGCTTTGCCCTCAGAGTGGGAACAGGGCTGAATGTAAGCACTGCCAGAGCACTCCACTTTGAGCCCACTACATTCAAAATTAATCAAGTATAGAAAAGAAATTGATTTTTCATTTTTCATTTTTCTATTCACAAACAAATAAACAAACAATGCTCCACAGAGGAGCAGCAACCTCTCTGCTACTAGTAGCAATTTAGGAAACTGAATGCAGTTTATTGATAAAATATCACTGGTCAGCTTTATCCAGTGGTTTCATGGATTTTTTTTAATCAGCATGGTTTCACATAAAAGAGAGTCATTAGAGCATCAGGCTAAGTATTTAAGTAGTCACCATAGTCTCTATAGTCTCTATAGTCTCTATAGTCCCCAATGTCTCTATAGTCTCTATAGTCCCCATATTCTCTATAGTCTCTATAGTCCCCATAGTCTCTATAGTCTCTATAGTCCCCATTGTCTCTATAGTCTCTATAGTCCCCATTGTCTCTATAGTCTCTATAGTCCCCATTGTCTCTATAGTCTCTATAGTCCCCATTGTCTCTATAGTCTCTATAGTCCCCATAGTCACACAGGTGCATGTCACTCTGTCCTGGGTGCTGAACAAGAGGGCCCCCCCCGGAGGCCTGACCCACATTATTGCAGAACTGGTCCTTGGCTGGCTGGCAGCCAGATTTCTCTCTCTTTCTCTCTGTCTGTCCAGATTTCTCTCTCTTTCTCTCTGTCTGTCCAGATTTCTCTTTCTCTCCTGATTTCTCTCTCTCTGTCTGTCCTGATTTCTCTTTCTCTCTGTCTGTCCAGATTTCTCTCTTTCTGTCTCTCCTGATTTCTCTCTTTCTCTGTCTGTCCTGATTTCTCTCTTTCTCTCTCTCTGTCTGTCCTGATTTCTCTCTCTCTCTGTCTGTCCTGATTTCTCTCTCTCTCTCTGTCTGTCCTGATTTCTCTCTCTCTCTCTGTCTGTCCTGATTTCTCTCTCTCTCTCTCTGTCTGTCCTGATTTCTCTCTCTCTCTCTCTCTGTCTGTCCTGATTTCTCTCTCTCTCTCTCTCTGTCTGTCCTGATTTCTCTCTCTCTCTGTCTGTCCTGATTTCTCTCTCTCTCTCTCTCTCTGTCTGTCCTGATTTCTCTCTCTCTCTGTCTGTCCTGATTTCTCTCTCTCTCTCTCTCTGTCTGTCCTGATTTCTCTCTCTCTCTCTCTGTCTGTCCTGATTTCTCTCTCTCTCTGTCTGTCCTGATTTCTCTCTCTCTCTCTCTCTCTGTCTGTCCTGATTTCTCTCTCTCTCTCTCTGTCCTGATCTCTCTCTCTCTCTCTCTCTCTCTCTCTCTCTGTCCTGATCTCTCTCTCTCTCTCTCTCTCTCTCTCTCAGTTGTGTACTCCCTCTAATGTCTTGTCCTCTCTGCCGCAGTACCATCTGGCTACCTGTATGGAACACACACCCCTTACTGCCTCTGATTCTGGAGTTTGAAAATCTGCACACACACACACACGCACGCACGCACACACACACACACACACACACACACACACACTTGCCAGTGTACCAGTGAGCCGGATCACACATAGTACAACTCCACACACACAACTCCACTGTACTCACTCCTGGAATAGATACATACGTAGTTAGACAGATAGAAAATGCTATAAATAAATGTTAGGTAGACATAGAAAATGCAATTTAATGTGCTCAGTACAAGTAGGAAAATCAAGACATCAAAAATCAGAACTCAGTGTAATATTAGAGGACACTACTAGAAGCTGGAAGACAGCTGCCCAGGTGAACATAAAAGGTAGACGTCCCAACGGACGTTCCGCATAGGCCTGATCCCTCTCGGCCAGATCACCAGTAAGATTCCGGAGCAGAACCATGTCTGCCACCTCCTGTATGTGGAGGATATCAATCTATATCTGGCTGTCACCGTGGTGACAGGAGACTTGGGCCCGTGAGCTGTAAAATGGAAGAGTGGTTGGAACAGATCCCAGGAATGACATCGTCGATCCCAGTCCAGTAGAACGACAGTATTTATAGCACTTTTGTTTTATTCTATAAACTAATGGTAACATTTGCCCCAACTTCCAAATAAACATATAGTCATTTAGAGCATTTAATTGTAGAAAATGACAAATAGTCGATATTTTTTTAAATATACAGTTTTGAGACCTCAAATAAAGCAGTGAAAATGAGTTGATGTTGATTTCTTAACAACATGAAACCAATGTTTAAAGAAGAGTTCAGAGATTAATATGTGGTGGAACAATCCAGATTTTCAATCACAGCGTAAATGCGTCTTTGCCCGTTTTTCACATGGCTCGTTTGGTTCGCGTGTTCCAAATGAGTGTTCTGACCAATCCCGGTGTGCCAGATGAGTAATCTGACCAATAGCAGATCTTTCAGATGAGTAATCTGACCAATCTCAGGTGTTCCAGATGAGTAATATGACCAATATCAGATGTTTCAGATGAGTAATCTGACCAATCTCAGGTGTTCCAGATGAGTAATATGACCAATCTCAGGTGTTCCAGATGAGTAATCCGACCAATATCAGATGTTTCAGATGAGTAATCTGACCAATCTCAGGTGTTCCAGATGAGTAATATGACCAATCTCAGGTGTTCCAGATGAGTAATCCGACCAATATCAGATGTTTCAGATGAGTAATATGACCAATATCAGATGTTTCAGATGAGTAATCCGACCAATATCAGATGTTTCAGATGAGTAATCCGACCAATATCAGATGTTTCAGATGAGTAATATGACCAATATCAGATGTTTCAGATGAGTAATCTGACCAATCTCAGGTGTTCCAGATGAGTAATATGACCAATATCAGATGTTTCAGATGAGTAATCCGACCAATATCAGATGTTTCAGATGAGTAATCCGACCAATGTTGGGTGTTCCATATTAGTGTTCTGTGGTTGTTTTGCTGAATCACAGTATATACCTGATCTAAGAAGATAAATCATTTTGGTCAAAATAATCTCAGAGGTTCACCAACATGTTTTAATATTCTATTCTATAAAATTATATTTTGTTAATATCATGCTGGGGTGTTGTTTCCACAGTTCTTGATTGGTCCTTGATTGGTTGATAACACAGGCAGCCTGAGATGTTGTAAGGAGGTTTCATACTGTGATGCACTGCTGCACAGACTACACAACCCAGAATTACCCTACCGCAAAACCCCCTCATCACAACACTGCACAGTGATGCACTCAGTGCTCAGAGCAGCTCAGCAAGGTTTTCAGGATTTAATAACAAGACTCCACCCTCCCAAATTACATGTAGAATTACAGCACTCCAGATATTTTCAAGAATTTTAACATTTTTTCAAACTTTCCATCAGACGTTCTATTACGTTTTCTTGTTCTTTGTGAAGGTCTTTTTGAACTCCAACATGAAAAGGGAAAGAAAATGTAAGAACTCGCAGAGACTTTATTAGCTAATATTATAAGAATTTTGTCTATATTACTTTGACAAACTAATAGCCAAACCTTTCCCAAAACCTTTCCCTAAATTCCCTATATTTCCAGATTTTCCAGGCCTGCTTATCTACGCTGTACGCAGCCTTTGTGCATGTTGATTCTCCTGGACCTATCAGGTTTGCTTTTGTTTACACATTCTGACCAGCCAAAGGAGTCACACCGAACTCTAAGCACTTGTCACTTGTCTTAGAGCTGCCGCATCCAACAACGGCAGATGCCTACGACACCCTCCGCACACTTCATTCGTCCGGGTTAACCAGGCGAGAGCACGGAGCCAGGGAATCAGAGAAAGCGTGTGAAGCAGAAAACAGAAGGAGAGAAGGAAACATGGGCATAAAGGGGTGTCTTTTCAGGCCGGGATACTGAAATGAATGGTGGTGCAGTTGTAACAGGAGAGGACATGCCACTAATTCCCTGATGACTAATTCACGGCACAGTGTTTGTAGGAGGGAGGTGTACCCTTACAGGCCGCGCTCACATGCCACCGTGCACGAACCGCACATGCCTGTTCACTAGACTGCAAATGTGAGGCATGTGTGTGTGAGACACAGAAAGAAACTACGTGGCTGAGTGATTTGTGACAAGGGGGAGCCATTTCATGAGAGTGTTTTCATTATACGAGTGTTTGCATGGATTTTATGTATTTGCTGCCATTTTTTAACTTTTTTTTCACTGACGATATAGAAGTGGATTAATTCCAGTGGCAATTTACATGTACAACATATATGAGTGACAGCAAATAAACTAAAAGAAACATTAAAAATGTTTCTTGAGAGTCTGAAGTTCCAGTTCCAGCTGCTGTGGGGTTGCAGCAGTTCGGAAAACCAGCCTGTAGTCCATCAGCTGATGAAAGCAGATTAGTGACATCACTCTGTTTATGCCTACATGGCTACATGACATCATTTTGTGTACGTCTGCATGTGATATCATAAGGTCGTGTGCCTCTGGTAAACGTCTGTGCGTAAGTAATGTCTGAAGGCTGGTGTCTGGTCTGGGACAGCCAGACGTCTTGGAGGGCTGGGTGTACCACCTGCAGTGGGATGTCTGTGCAGTCGGAAAGTGCGAGAGATGGGTTGAATTTCAACCAAAGGACAAGACCAGAGAAAGACGAGACATGACAGAGAGACAGGCTCGCCAATACATCAGCACTAAAGACATGACATGTCTACACAGTGGATTTAGTGTAGAACTGTGTAGAATTAGTGGGGGTCTGAGTGGAGATGTGTGGTCATTTCTCCCTGTAGCAGTTCCATTGTCTTTTACACTGTAATGAATATCGGTATGGATGAAGAAGTTAATCCTAATGTGTCCCTCTTACTGGGAATCGTCTGACTTGGAGTTCCCTGTTCTGTGTCCAGTGATGCGCTGGGTTACACAGCGTCCAGTGATGCGCTGGGTTACACAGCGTCCAATGATGCGCTGGGTTACACAGTGTCCAGTGATGGGCTGGGTTACACAGTGTCCAGTGATGGGCTGGGTTACACAGTGTCCAGTGATGGGCTGGGTTACACAGCGTCCAGTGATGCGCTGGGTTACACAGCGTCCAGTGATGCGCTGGGTTACACAGCGTCCAGTGATGGGCTGGGTTACACAGCGTCCAGTGATGGGCTGGGTTACACAGCGTCCAGTGATGCGCTGGGTTACACAGTGTCCAGTGATGGGCTGGGTTACACAGCGTCCAGTGATGGGCTGGGTTACACAGCGTCCAGTGATGCGCTGGGTTACACAGCGTCCAGTGATGCGCTGGGTTACACAGCGTCCAGTGATGCGCTGGGTTAGACAGCGTCCAGTGATGGGCTGGGTTACACAGCGTCCAGTGATGGGCTGGGTTACACAGCGTCCAGTGATGCGCTGGGTTACACAGCGTCCAGTGATGGGCTGGGTTACACAGCGTCCAGTGATGCGCTGGGTTACACAGCGTCCAGTGATGGGCTGGGTTACACAGCGTCCAGTGATGCGCTGGGTTACACAGCGTCCAGTGATGCGCTGGGTTACACAGCGTCCAGTGATGCGCTGGGTTACACAGCGTCCAGTGATGGGCTGGGTTACACAGCGTCCAGTGATGCGCTGGGTTACACAGCGTCCAGTGATGCGCTGGGTTACACAGCGTCCAGTGATGCGCTGGGTTACACAGCGTCCAGTGATGGGCTGGGTTACACAGCGTCCAGTGATGCGCTGGGTTACACAGCGTCCAGTGATGCGCTGGGTTACACAGTGTCCAGTGATGGGCTGGGTTACACAGTGTCCAGTGATGGGCTGGGTTACACAGCGTCCAGTGATGCGCTGGGTTACACAGCGTCCAGTGATGCGCTGGGTTACACAGCGTCCAATGATGCACTTTCTTCACGAACCTATTTTATGTATTTATAGGTAGTGTAAATGTGAATTTAAAAAGGTCGGCATTAATCAGGTTGGACTTACTGTATGTAACTCTACCTATCCTTGTCGCATCTTTAATTGCTATGGGGGGGGCCTGATAAACTGGTAATGAGACACAATTATGTAACCATTTTGGCCTTAGAATAGAACTGGCTTTAATTAAAACAAATAATATGTTAAATGGGACAGACATTTTTTGAATTAAAAAGGAGACATCAGATGGCAACAGGACCAGCGATGGAAGAATCTGTAATACTGATCTGCTCCCTTCAACTCAAATGCAAGAGTACATATGAGCTGCTGGGCTGATACACAGGCTGCTAAGAAACACCAGAGGACTGAGTCTTGATCTCCATGGTGATAAAACACTAGAGGAGTGAGGTTTTGATCTCCGTGGTAATAAAACACCAGATAAAGGTAGTCTTGATCTCCATGGTGATAAAACACGAGATAAGGGTAGTCTTGATCTCCATGGTGATAAAACACGAGATAAGGGTAGTCTTGATCTCCATGGAGATAAAACACTAGAAGAGGGAAGTCTTGATCTCCATGGTGATAAAACACAAGTGAGGGGAAGTCTTGATCTCCATGGTGATAAAACACAAGCGTGGGGGAAGTCTTGATCTCCATGATGATAAAACACCAAAGATGGGAGACCTTGATTTAACAGTGATCATAAACACCAGATGAGGGAAGTCATGATAAAACACCAGAGGAGGGAAGTCTTTCAACGGTGAATCAGCACTGCCGATTGTGGAAAACAGTCTTCTCAATTTTGCAGTGGATATGTATACCAGAGTCCAGACTTCATTTCTGAACTCATAAAAACCGAGATGTCAAGCCCACAATATAGGTTGTGTTTGGAGTCGGTCAGGGTGACGTCTGCCTGTCAGGGTGACGTCTGCCTGTCAGGGTGACGTCTGCCTGCCAGGCTGTAATGGCTGCAGTAGGCGAACACATAAGACATGCAAGGCCATCTGGAAAACGCAGCAACTGGTTTACTGTAGATATCTCTCCAGCCTGAGGAGACAAGGGAAGTTCTGACAAAGCAATAAAACAGCTTGTTCTGAGAGCCCCCTCACACCCAATCTGGACACAAAGTTCACGCACTGGTCCGCTATCTTAAACATTAGTTTAATGTTTTGAAAGGTCCTATTCAAAGTGGGTTTGTTTAGATATCGGACGGGTTGTACAGTGACCTTTAGCCAGTTAGAAGGGGCCTTTGTTTGACCTTTGTTTGACCTTTGGTTGTTTTTGGTCAGGCCTTTGTTGGGTTCCTGGCAGAAGCAGGAAATGGCAGGAATGTAAAACCCACCACAATGTGATAAAAGCACCACAAAGTCTGAATCTTATCATAATATCACAGGAGGAGTAAAGTCAAGTGACTGTGTGTGTGTGTGTGTGTGTTTGGTAGTGTGTAAGAGACTTGCCCTTAAGTTAACTGCAGACCTTAGATGCATATAACATTGTTACTGAAATCCTCTATCAGGAGCTGTACAGCTACATTATAGCCACTACAAAACTCTTTAGCTAGACTGATCTGACCAATCAGATCTTCTGAATCACAGTCTACTGTGGCGTCTACGCCAGCACACCAAACTCAGCTTCCAACTGTAGCCTAGCTACACGTCGCTGAAGCCAAGCCTACATGTTGGAGTAATCCGTCCTGTGCTATCGCTGCTGGGCTGATCAATACAAGTAGCCACATGCTATCAACAGTGGTAGACTGAAATCAGCCTGAGGGAATGTTCCAGAACAGATGTTTGTCATGAGATTACGCGGGTCAAGCCCTGCGGACACCCAGTTCACGTTGCTCAGGTCCAGGGAAGCATTAACCAAAGATTTGCTTCCATGGCTCTATGTAGATAACCTCAATGGGAGTCTGGCTGTGTACACTACAAAAGCCTGATCTCCTGGAGTTCTCCTGGTTCTTGTTCTGATAACAGCCTCCATCAGTTCTGCTTCTGAGGTTAAGTGCATGAGAACACTGGAACCCCATTCAGAGTTTCTACTCCTGTGGTTATTTACATTCTAACAGTACAGTCTTGGTCATCTTATGTGAACAGGTGTCCTGTTTATATCTTGTACATTTAAGATAGAGAATTTAAGATATACAAGTGTGAACTTTAGGCTCGTGTATGTTAGTTTATCAAAAACAAAACTGAACCAGTTCAGATTTTTCGGATGAAAAAGTAAAATTCCACTGGTGGTGAATTCCACTGTGGCGGTGTTGAATTATACTCCGGTGGTGTTGAATTCCATTGCAGTGGTGGTGAATTCCACTGCAGTCGTGTTGAATTCCACTGTGGATGTGTTGAATTCCACTGCGACGGTGTTGAATTCTACTCTAGTGGTGTTGAATTCCACTCCAGTAGGGTTGAATTCCACTGTGGCAATGTAGAGTTCTACTCCGGTGGTGTTGAATTCCACTGTAGTGGTGCTGAATTCCACTGTGACGGTGCTGAATTCCACTGCAGTGGTGTTGACTGTTTTTTCAGGGATATGTGGGTGAATTAACTGATCACATTTCATACTAATGATGTTCATACTGATGTTAATGTGGGAACATAAACAAGGTCCTGTTCCTTGACACCCAGGATGACTTATATTTCAACAACTTTAAGACATCATCTAAAAGTTCAAAGTTCATTTGAACCCTGTGATACACAGTGTCAACATGAGAGGATATATCGAAAAATGACTGAGTTTATAATACAGACATTATATCACCAAAACTATGTGGACACCTGTATCACACCTGTATGAGTTTGATGCACATCCCAGTTCAAAACTATGGGTATGAATGTGAAGTTCACCTCCTCTGGTGGGATGGCATTTTAGAAGAGTTTGGAAAGTGTCTGTTGGAATTTATGTCCAGGAGATAAACGGAGTCGAGTTCAGGGGTCCGTGCAGGCCACCATGGTTTCTTCACCCCAAAGTCCTTAACCCATGGTCATGTTGGAACAGGGAAGGGATGTCCAGAAACTGTTGGGAAGTGTCTGGAAAGCTGGATACATATGTTTGTCTGAAATGTCTTTGAATCCCACAGCATTAATGACAACATTACCCTTCACTGGGATGAACGGAAAACCATCCTCTACTCCTCCACCAACCTGTACGTTCAAATCCAGATTCCCAGATTCCACACCCAGAGTGTCAGATAGTAAAGAGCGATTCATCACTCCACATGACACATATTCACCACTCCAGGGTTCAGGGGCAGCGTGGTTTATGCCGCTCCAGCTGATGACCGGCATTGCACAGTGATCTTGAGCCGATGTTGCTTCCAGAGGCGGTTTTGCAGCTCCGCAGCAAGTAATGCGGAGAGGACAGGAGACATGTTGGATCGCTTTGTGGCAGAGCTGTTGCCTCTTCAGTTTCACAATAATGCCGTTTACAGCTGACTGTGGCAGAAATGTCACAAACTGACTTGCAGCAAAGGTGGCATGACGTGACAGCAGCGCGCAGAAAACTCTTACGAGCGACCCGCTCTACTGACAGGGTTTGTCTGTCTGTGGAAAATGCAGAGCGTTAACTCCATACAAGGCTGCGTTTGACTTTATAATACTGCGTTATAGCACAATCTCAAATATAACGTCTATGATAATACTGCATTACAGTACAATCTCAGATGTAACATCTGTTGTAATACTGCTTTATAGCACAATCTCTGAAGTAACATCTATGGTAATATTGGTGCTCCAAAAGAAATGACTAGCTAATGAAGCATCATAAACTGAAGAAACCATCAAGAGGCTTTACATCGAGAGGCTTCGTGTAGTGTCATCTCTGCATGTCACATGACTCCTGCTGCTCAGTTTGACTTACGACTGACTTAATCCTTTCCTTCATCATGCCTGTCACTCATCTGTGACTCTGAATATTAATCCAGATATTGGTTCATAGAGAGAGAGAGAGAGAGAAGGATGCTGGGCCTACAATACCTGAACATGCACATGTATGTGTGTGTGTGTGTGTGTGTGTGTGTGTGTGTGTGTGTAACTGAGTGGCTGGTGCAGAGTCTGCTACTCTCCGGTGTTCTGAGAAAAACCTGATCCAGGTTCAGCATACTGCACCCCCACTCTGCTAATCAAATAAAGAGCCTCCACAGTTGAGGTGATAAGGTACTTCCTGTGTAGGGACATCATATGCACACACGGCTCACTTTACACTTCCAGCATCTTTAGCACAGATTATAGCTGTGACATCTAGTGTAGTACAGCTGTGTCATCTAGTGTAGTACAGCTGTGTCATCTAGTGTAGTACAGCTGTGACATCTAGTGTAGTACAGCTGTCATCTAGTGTAGTACAGCTGTCATCTAGTGTAGTACAGCTGTGACATCTAGTGTAGTACAGCTGTGTCATCTAGTGTAATACAGCTGTGACATCTAGTGTAGTACAGCTGTGACATCTAGTGTAGTACAGCTGTGACATCTAGTGTAGTACAGCTGTGTCATCTAGTGTAATACAGCTGTGACATCTAGTGTAGTACAGCTGTGACATCTAGTGTAGTACAGCTGTGTCAGCTAGTGTAGTACAGCTGTGACATCTAGTGTAGTACAGCTGTGACATCTAGTGTAGTACAGCCGTGTCATCTAGTGTAGTACAGCTGTGACATCTAGCACCTTTATCCCCCAAAGTAGTGCACTAGTTTGCATCTTTATTCCTCTAAATAGTGCCTTAGGTAGTGCACTAGTTTGTTTTGCCTGACAGTTACAATAGTGCAGCACTGTAGCTTGGCCAGGGAGTGTGAGTGTGAGTGTGTGTGTGTATGTGTGTGTGTGTGTGTGTGTGTGTGTGTGTGTGTGTGTGAGTGAGAGAGAGAGAGGAAGGAGAGACAAAGACAGAGAGACAAAGAGTGAGACAGAGAGAGAGACAGAGAGAGAGACGAGTGAGAGGGTAGGAAAGCATGCTTGAATGACAGAGAGAGAGACCAGAGAGAGACGAGTGAGTGGGTAGGAAAGCATGCTTGAATGACAGAGAGAGAGACCAGAGAGAGACGAGTGAGAGGGTAGGATGATTGAATGCACAGATGACAGAAGCAGAAGAGCCAGGAAGAAAAGGAAGAATGACCCTGAAGCAGTGAGAAGAAGAGAAAAGCAGGTATGTGTCAGTGCACTGAGCCCCACTACTACACACTACCACACACACAAACACTACCACACACTACCACACACACTCACACACACACAAACACTACCACACTCACCCACTACCACACACTCACACACACACTACCACACACACACACACTCACAAACACGCACACACACGCGCGCGCACACACACTCACACACAGACACACACACACAGACACACACACACACTCACACACACACACACATCCACATCCACACACACACACACACTCACACACACATGCACAGACACACACACGCACGCACACATCCACACGTACACATAGTCACATACACACGCACACACACACATCAGTCAACCACAGGCAGATTAGTAATCTCCTGAATCCGCAAAGCAGCAGAAACAATAGTCATTCTCTCTCAACTGTGCACACATACACACACACACTCACACACACACACTCACACAGACACACACACACGCACAAATACACACACTCACACACACACGCACACACGCACACGCACACGTAGTGCAAACAAAAACATCTTTATCCACCACTCAGGTACTCTTCCCTCATTCTCTCATTCTCTCATCTTTCTCTTTAAACTTTGTTCTTTCTATGTCTTTCTCTCCTCCACACCTCTGCCACTGTTGGAATCCCAGCAGAGACCAGGTGAAGGCTGGACTAAGCGGAGCTCGGCCACAGTCTGCAGAAGTGCTGGGAGAGACCTGTCTCTCGTCCTGACAGCCTGTCTATCTGTCCTTCTTGGCTAGTCCCTGACCAATCACTAAAAGGAACAAAAACAAAAATAATGACCGTCCAGGTAGCAACGGCACAAACAAGGTTTAACAGCACACGGGGGAGCTGCCGTGGGCTCCCGGTGTGATTACGGATAATAGTCACGTCTGTCAGGGGTGCAGAGCCAGATGGGTGCAGCGTTGCTCAGCCTTGTGGAAACACCTGCCTCCCCTCCTGAGTGAGGGTGTGTCTCGCGGTTGCACCTCACCTCGACACCAGTGAAGCTAGGGTTGATCTTTGACACTTCCAGTGTTGACCTTTCACACTTTTAGGGTTCAACGCGACACTAGGGATCTGGATGTGGATGACAGCAGGGTGTGTGTGTGTTCTGGGTCTGCTGCTGAAAACACACTCGGTGTGATGTTACAGCAGAAGGGCTCTTTGGCGCAGTCAGAACCAGTACCTGGCAGTGCTCTGCCCTGAAACACTGCAAACCCTGACCTGAAAAGGTGTGTGTGTGTGTGTGTGTGTGTGTGAGAGAGAGAGAGAGAGAGAGAGAGAGAGAGAGAGAGAGAGAGAGAGAGAGAGAGAGAGAGAGAGAGAGAGAATATGTGTGTTTGATAGAGAAAGGGGTTGAGAGGTTCTTTGTGTTTGTGTATGAGGAGATTGACTCACATATACAAACACTGAGCAGTTCGGGTTAAGTACAAATACAGCCCTGTAGCTCCCAGTGACAGAACGTACCCGCTTGTCTCCACCCTGCCGTAGTGGAACGAAACCTACCGGGCAAGATGACGGGTACCCCACCTGCGTGCCATGATAGAACCACCGACACCGTTCTGCAGAGCGTCTGTCTCTCCCTAGCCCGGACACCTACAGCGTAAAACTTGAATGGGGCGTTGGGAGGTGATTCGCCGATGCGGTTAAACGGGCCTCCGCTTGCTGCTATAAAAATGAGCGGACGGAACCGTGTGGCGCATTGTGCCACAATCCCGGCGTTGGCGAGCTTTTTAGAACGGACCGAATCCGTCCTGCACCGGACCCGAGCGCGTGCGTCAGACACTTTAGTGCACTGACGCCATCCGTGCGCATGCAGTCGAATGTTAATGTAGAACTGCGGCTTCATTGAGGGAAAAAAAAAAAAAAAACCCGCGCAGGGGAGAAATGATTCAGGCTGCGTGAAGCTCGAGCGCAGAGCCGCGCTCTCCTCGCGCTGCACAAACGCGCAGGCAAAAAGAGGAAGATGCTAAATGAACCCGACAGGAGTGAGCGTGCAGTCTGGGGGCTTTTAAAGAAACAGCCAGTACCTGCATTTTGTCGGACGCGAACACCTCCGTGTCCACATCGCAGGCGATGAGCGTCACCATTTCCAGTTTCATGTTTATCGATGGCATTCCCCTTTAGCGCGGATGAGAAAAAGATGAAGCAGCGAATTATTTCACGACCACTTCGCGCTCTCGCCGTGCTCCTCTGTGGAGTCAAGCCACGCAGGTGCGCCGGTAAACGCCGCCAGTCCGTCGCGCGCGTTTGTAGCCTGGGTGCAGTGGGTTCACCTGAGGCGCGCGGTGCTGCTCCCTGACCGTTATCTGACTCAAACTCTCCGACTGCTGCTCGGTGTGTCTCGGGAGCCTCTCTTAAACGCAGAGAGGCGGTCGGGTCCTTCCGAGCGCACCAACCAGCGCGCGCTGCCGCCGTATTGACGTCAGCAGCTCCTTCATTTGCTTTTCTGCTGCGACGCGGTTGGACCTCGGCGCACGCGACGGCCGCCCGTAGCCAAGCGTGCAGCGCGCGCGCCGCATAACGGAAAGTGCCGTCATGATGGTGATTGTCTGTTGCATTTGGCTGACTAACAGACAAGCACCCTCGTGCGGTTTCTTTAAAAACAAATCTGGCAAATCAGACTTCGCTTAGGGTTCTGTGCAAAAGCGAAATCGCAGGGTTTTTTTTTTTTTTTTTTGCTAAAGCCAGTTATGCTCGACTGCTGTTTAAGAGAACACCAGAGCTGTGCATCTTTAGAAATGTTGTAAGATGAGTCCGCGAGCATAAAGCACGCCCTGCACAGAGACACGGAGAGACCCGGCTTATCAGAGCAATGGTACTGGGCCTCGCGGAGGTACTGGGCCACTTCAGTTACGACGAAGGAGATTTATACA
>NC_137506.1:1375000-1380000 GCF_041902795.1 Electrophorus electricus | reverse complement strand
GGTGCAGACGCTCGGCCAGTACATCAACCGCATGGCAGTGAGTACCGAGCAAAGAACAAGATCCTCCGTCAACCCGCCAGTACACGAGGGAGCTAAAGGGTTGATTGCCTCTCCCGAGGCATACGGCAGGGTGGTCAATCTTCTTCTCCCGGTTTCAGTTCAAGGTCACCTGCAGGCATGGAGAGAAGAACACCCGAGCGGACATGCTCTCTCAGCAATACACAACAGAAGCGTGGTCAACGAGCTCAGAGCCGGTTCTCTCGCCCACCTGCTTTTTGGCGTCCATAGAGTGGGATCTGGACCGACAGATCAAGGCGACTAACCCACATCCACAATGTCCCGCCAATCACCTCTATGTCCCCCTGGCACATCGAGGTGCGCACATCATGTGGGCACACACATCCTTGGGGACGAATCACCAGGCGCAGCCCCCACCGTGCAACTGATAGGAGCGCGTTATTGGTGGCCTGCTATGCCCAAAGACGTGGTTGGTATGTGGTTTCCTGTCCCGGTTGCGTACACAGCAAAATGCCCCGGGTACCTCCGGCAGGGAAACTCCTCCCCTTACTTACGTCCCACCGACCATGGTTCTGTCACAGTTGACCGGTCCCCTACAGGGGGGGCCATACCAGGTCCATACCACTCACCTTCCCCGCTCGCAATCACCTGTCTTCTAACAGGAGACACCTGCGTCTCGTTAAACTTTACGGGTACTTATACACCCACAAGTTCGGAGGGACAGTGCTGCACATTAGCGGTCAAGACCACACGAGCCTACTGGAGAGACGCTACTCCGCTCCTGAAAAGCCACTAGACTCGTCATCGCTGCTTGTGATAAAAGGAATAATAAAGAACCTGCTGATGGAACTTCGCCTCTCACTTCCTCTCTGCCGCAATCGTCACACTATTTATTACACCTACAGTCTACATCACTTATTACACCAACAATCTACTGTATTTATTACACCTACAGTCTACTGTATTTATTACACCTACAGTCTACTGTATTTATTACACCAACAATCTACTGTATTTATTACACCTACAGTCTACTGTATTTATTACACCAACAATCTACTGTGTTTATTACACCTACAGTCTACTGTGTTTATTACACCAACAATCTACTGTATTTATTACACCTACAGTCTACTGTGTTTATTACACCAACAATCTACTGTGTTTATTACACCTACAGTCTACTGTGTTTATTACACCTACAGTCTACATCACTTATTACACCTACAGTCTACTGTATTTATTACAC
This sequence comes from Electrophorus electricus, assembly GCF_041902795.1. NCBI lineage: Eukaryota > Metazoa > Chordata > Actinopteri > Gymnotiformes > Gymnotidae > Electrophorus > Electrophorus electricus. The sequence goes on along the minus strand of NC_137506.1, from coordinate 1,378,733 downwards.
CAACAATCTACTGTATTTATTACACCTACAGTCTACTGTGTTTATTACACCTACAGTCTACTGTATTTATTACACCTACAATCTACTGTGTTTATTACACCTAGTCTACTGTATTTATTACACCTACAGTCTACTGTATTTATTACACCTACAATCTACTGTGTTTATTACACCTACAGTCTACTGTGTTTATTACACCTACAGTCTACTGTATTTATTACACCTACAGTCTACTGTGTTTATTACACCTACAGTCTACTGTGTTTATTACACCTACTCAAAAAATAGTTGAAGAGCACAATGAGAGAGAAACAGGAGATGCAGAATGATGACTGCCCTCCACGCACACATGCAACAGGGATAAAACAGCATGTGTCTTACACACACACACACACACAGTCGTGCATATGATCTTGAGAGAATGATGAATAGGACAGATGGAGGAAAGCAGTCTTCTGGGTAGTAAAAGACAGGCATAATGGAGAGCTGGAGAGAGACATCAGGAGGAGATGCGGAGCTGGAGGTAGACACCGCTACCACACAGGCAGTTCAAAGCTGCATTGGTAAAGCCATTATTGTTGTTTATTGGTGTGGTTGTTTATTGTTTGTTTATTGATATTTTTATTGTTTTGTTCATTGGTATGTTTGTTTCTTGTTTTGTTTATTGATGTTTGTTTCTTGTTTTATTTGTATGTTTGTTTATTGTTTTGTTTATTGGTATGTTTGTTGTTTTCTTTATTGATATATTCTGCCTTGTCGAGTTTGTCCACTGTCTTTGTCATCTTTATCGTTCAGGGTATTGTGGGTGGAGGAGAGGTAGTGTGGGTGGAGGAGAGGTAGTGTGGGTGGAGGGGGTAGTGTGGGTGGAGGGGGTAGTGTTTATGGAGGGGGTAGTGTGGGTGGAGGGGGTAGTGTGGGTGGAGGAGAGGTAGTGTGGGTGGAGGGGGTAGTGTTTATGGAGGGGGTAGTGTGGGTGGAGGAGAGGTAGTGTGTGTGGAGGGGGTAGTGTTTATGGAGGGGGTAGTGTGGGTGGAGGAGAGGTAGTGTGTGTGGAGGAGAGGTAGTGTGGGTGGAGGGGGTAGTGTGGGTGGAGGGGGTAGTGTTTATGGAGGGGGTAGTGTGGGTGGAGGGGGTAGTGTGGGTGGAGGGGTAGTGTTTATGGAGGGGGTAGTGTGGGTGGAGGGGGTAGTGTGGGTGGAGGGGGTAGTGTTTATGGAGGGGGTAGTGTGGGTGGAGGGGGTAGTGTGGGTGGAGGAGAGGTAGTGTGGGTGGAGGGGGTAGTGTGGGTGGAGGGGGTAGTGTGGGTGGAGGAGAGGTAGTGTGGGTGGAGGGGGTAGTGTTTATGGAGGGGGTAGTGTGGGTGGAGGGGGTAGTGTGGGTGGAGGAGAGGTAGTGTGTGTGGAGGGGGTAGTGTGGGTGGAGGGGGTAGTGTGGGTGGAGGAGAGGTAGTGTGGGTGGAGGGGGTAGTGTTTATGGAGGGGGTAGTGTGGGTGGAGGAGAGGTAGTGTGGGTGGAGGGGGTAGTGTGGGTGGAGGGAGTAGTGTGGGTGGAGGGGGTAGTGTTTATGGAGGGGGTAGTGTGGGTGGAGGAGAGGTAGTGTGGGTGGAGGGGGTAGTGTGGGTGGAGGGGGTAGTGTTTATGGAGGGGGTAGTGTGGGTGGAGGAGAGGTAGTGTGGGTGGAGGGGGTAGTGTGGGTGGAGGAGAGGTAGTGTGGGTGGAGGGGGTAGTGTGTGTGGAGGGGGTAGTGTGGGTGGAGGGGGTAGTGTTTATGGAGGGGGTAGTGTGGGTGGAGGGGGTAGTGTGGGTGGAGGGGGTAGTGTTTATGGAGGGGGTAGTGTGGGTGGAGGGGGTAGTGTGGGTGGAGGAGAGGTAGTGTGTGTGGAGGGGGTAGTGTGGGTGGAGGGGGTAGTGTTTATGGAGGGGGTAGTGTGGGTGGAGGGGGTAGTGTGGGTGGAGGGGGTAGTGTTTATGGAGGGGGTAGTGTGGGTGGAGGGGGTAGTGTGGGTGGAGGAGAGGTAGTGTGGGTGGAGGGGGTAGTGTTTATGGAGGGGGTAGTGTGGGTGGAGGGGGTAGTGTGGGTGGAGGAGAGGTAGTGTGGGTGGAGGGGGTAGTGTGGGTGGAGGGGGTAGTGTTTATGGAGGGGGTAGTGTGGGTGGAGGGGGTAGTGTGGGTGGAGGGGGTAGTGTGGGTGGAGGGGGTAGTGTTTATGGAGGGGGTAGTGTGGGTGGAGGGGGTAGTGTGGGTGGAGGAGAGGTAGTGTGGGTGGAGGGGGTAGTGTTTATGGAGGGGGTAGTGTGGGTGGAGGGGGTAGTGTGGGTGGAGGAGAGGTAGTGTGTGTGGAGGGGGTAGTGTGGGTGGAGGGGGTAGTGTTTATGGAGGGGGTAGTGTGGGTGGAGGGGGTAGTGTGGGTGGAGGGGGTAGTGTTTATGGAGGGGGTAGTGTGGGTGGAGGGGGTAGTGTGGGTGGAGGGGGTAGTGTGGGTGGAGGGGGTAGTGTTTATGGAGGGGGTAGTGTGGGTGGAGGGGGTAGTGTGGGTGGAGGGGGTAGTGTGGGTGGAGGGGGTAGTGTTTATGGAGGGGGTAGTGTGGGTGGAGGGGGTAGTGTTTATGGAGGGGGTAGTGTGGGTGGAGGGGGTAGTGTGGGTGGAGGGGGTAGTGTGGGTGGAGGGGGTAGTGTGGGTGGAGGGGGTAGTGTTTATGGAGGGGGTAGTGTGGGTGGAGGGGGTAGTGTTTATGGAGGGGGTAGTGTGGGTGGAGGGGGTAGTGTGGGTGGAGGGGGTAGTGTTTATGGAGGGGGTAGTGTGGGTGGAGGGGGTAGTGTGGGTGGAGGAGAGGTAGTGTGTGTGGAGGGGGTAGTGTGGGTGGAGGGGGTAGTGTTTATGGAGGGGGTAGTGTGGGTGGAGGGGGTAGTGTGGGTGGAGGGGGTAGTGTTTATGGAGGGGGTAGTGTGGGTGGAGGGGGTAGTGTGGGTGGAGGGGGTAGTGTGGGTGGAGGGGGTAGTGTTTATGGAGGGGGTAGTGTGGGTGGAGGGGGTAGTGTGGGTGGAGGGGGTAGTGTGGGTGGAGGGGGTAGTGTTTATGGAGGGGGTAGTGTTTATGGAGGGGGTAGTGTGGGTGGAGGGGGTAGTGTGGGTGGAGGGGGTAGTGTGGGTGGAGGGGGTAGTGTTTATGGAGGGGGTAGTGTGGGTGGAGGGGGTAGTGTTTATGGAGGGGGTAGTGTGGGTGGAGGGGGTAGTGTGGGTGGAGGGGGGTAGTGTTTATGGAGGGGGTAGTGTGGGTGGAGGGGGTAGTGTGGGTGGAGGAGAGGTAGTGTGTGTGGAGGGGGTAGTGTGGGTGGAGGGGGTAGTGTGGGTGGAGGGGGTAGTGCTTCTGAGTGCTACTGTTCCTGCAGGTGTAAAGGCCACAGTGTCGTGAAGTCCAGGACATAGAAACCAGGAGGGTTGACCCAGAAACCTCTTGACTGCTCTCCCACACACACACACACACACACACACACACACACACACACACACACACACACACACACAAAGTAAATGAAACAATGAAGCGCTAATCCACTAGAGGTCTTTGCTAGGTTCTGCTGTAGAGGGAGGGTGTGGGTTAGTCCTTTGTTAAGGAACCAAAATAACAACGTCTGCACTGCAGTGTGGGGGACAGGTAGAAAGGCATTCTGGGTAGCTGGCTTGGTCTTACACACCCCCTGCTACCCTAAATTTATTACTGCTACATAGCTAC
>NC_137506.1:1342500-1367500 GCF_041902795.1 Electrophorus electricus | reverse complement strand
TAACCTTGCTGAGATCGAACACTATCGCCATCTAGTGGGCGGGACCAGCACACAACGAGACTCTCAACTTGACCACCAGGCAACGTCCAGATGAAAATGGTTATCTTCCTTATGGCATTAAAAAAAACTGCCACGATCCACAATTAAAAGTGAACTCCTAATAAATCAAAAATCACAATGTGTATCAAATATTTCACAAGGGGTTCACCATAGTTATAATTATAAAAACTAGCATGATTAATTAATAGTGGAGAGGACCCGACTAGGTAGTGTGGGAGACCTTGGTGTGGCTGATGTTAGGAGCTTTTCCCGATGGATTATCACAACATGTGAAGGTCAGTGAGGCTTCCTCCAAACAGTAGTACTGAGTAACTGTGATTGCAGACACAGCCTACCGTTTGGGTCAGGGCTGTGACCATGCTGTGGTAGTTCAGGACTGTGTCCCCTGATGTGACCAGTCCGTCCTTCACTTGTATGTGAGTAAAACTAAGAACATGTACATTGACTTTGAGAAGTCTCACATATCCCAAGTGTAATACATGTGTAGAGATACACCTGGGTATGTTTATAGATAAATAAGTGCTTATATTGTTTATATATGGCAAAGTTTAACCGCAGCATAACAAGCAGTGGCAGACTCAGTAGTGTGGTTAAGGTAGTAAATACAGTCATCGGAGTACAGCACATACAGTCATGCGAGTACAGCAGATGCAGTCATGAGAGTATAGCAGATACAGTCATGAGAGTACAGCAGATACAGTCATGAGAGTATAGCAGATACAGTCATGAGAGTATAGCAGATACAGTCATCACAGTTTAGCAGATACAGTCATGAGAGTATAGCAGATACAGTCATCACAGTATAGCAGATACAGTCATCACAGTATAGCAGATACAGTCATGAGAGTATAGCAGATACAGTCATCACAGTATAGCAGATACAGTCATCACAGTATAGCAGATACAGTCATCACAGTTTAGCAGATACAGTCATGAGAGTATAGCAGATACAGTCATCACAGTATAGCAGATACAGTCATGAGAGTATAGCAGATACAGTCATCACAGTCTAGCAGATACAGTCATGAGAGTACAGCAGATACAGTCATCACAGTATAGCAGATACAGTCATCACAGTATAGCAGATACAGTCATGAGAGTATAGCAGATACAGTCATCACAGTATAGCAGATACAGTCATGAGAGTATAGCAGATACAGTCATCACAGTATAGCAGATACAGTCATCACAGTATAGCAGATACAGTCATGAGAGTATAGCAGATACAGTCACAGGAGTATAGCAGATACAGTCATGAGAGTATAGCAGATACAGTCATCACAGTATAGCAGATACAGTCATCACAGTATAGCAGATACAGTCACAGGAGTATAGCAGATACAGTCATCACAGTATAGCAGATACAGTCACAGGAGTATAGCAGATACAGTCATCACAGTATAGCAGATACAGTCATCACAGTATAGCAGATACAGTCATGAGAGTATAGCAGATACAGTCATGAGAGTATAGCAGATAGTTATGAGAGTATAGCAGATACAGTCATCACAGTATAGCAGATACAGTCATCACAGTATAGCAGATACAGTCATGAGAGTATAGCAGATACAGTCATCACAGTCTAGCAGATACAGTCATCACAGTCTAGCAGATACAGTCATGAGAGTATAGCAGATACAGTCATCACAGTATAGCAGATACAGTCATCACAGTCTAGCAGATACAGTCATGAGAGTATACTAGATACAGTCATCACAGTATAGCAGATACAGTCATCACAGTATAACAGATACAGTCATCACAGTATAGCAGATACAGTCATGAGAGTATAGCAGATACAGTCATCACAGTATAGCAGATACAGTCATGAGAGTATAGCAGATACAGTCAGCACAGTCTGGCAGATACAGTCATGAGAGTATAGCAGATACAGTCATGAGAGTATAGCAGATACAGTCATCACAGTATAGCAGATACAGTCATGAGAGTATAGCAGATACAGTCATGAGAGTATAGCAGATACAGTCATCACAGTATAGCAGATACAGTCATGAGAGTATAGCAGATGCAGTCATGAGAGTATAGCAGATGCAGTCATGAGAGTATAGCAGATACAGTCACAGGAGTATAGCAGATACAGTCATGAGAGTATAGCAGATACAGTCACAGGAGTATAGCAGATACAGTCATGAGAGTATAGCAGAGCTCTCACTCTCCTTATGAGGACTTTCGGGATTCGCAGTGTGCCACCAGAATCTCCTGATTATAAAGCCCAGAATCTCCTGATTATAAAGCCCAGAATCTCCTGGGCTTTACACCTTTAATCACACTGTCAGTCAGCCAGGCGGATAAACCACCGTAAATCGCTTTTGTCAACAGTTCGTCTCTAGTCTAAAACAGCACATGCCATCAAAACAAGCAAATGGATCTAATCTATTACCCTTGTGAGATTAAGGCACGCACTCGCTACGCAATGGAGCCAATAACGTAGTGGTTAATTAGGTTTATACAGGTTAAAAATTACGTCTGAACGAGGCCAGTTGTTTCCATGTGTTGCACCGCCATCTAGTGGCAAATCTAGAAAATTATCTATTCAACACTGGCCCCGTCCCAATTCTTGTTCTTAAGCGCTAATGTCCTCTTTGAAGTACACACTTTTTTTTTTCTTACCTTCTCGAAGTTTTCAGTAAAGTAACTCCGAGGCACCACCTATTGGGAGCACTAAAGAATAAGACACAGCCTTGCACAACCAAATGGGCATCGGCCAACGAAGGCCGGGAGTCTCCTAGTGTGAGTAATGGGACACGGTCACTGAAGTCCTCTACGCTGTTTTTCCTTTTATGGCCTTGTCAAATCCTGACCTGATGATAAATATATGTTAACATCACACACACACACACACACACACACACACACACACACACACACACACACACACACACACACACACACACACACACACACACACACATACGCGCGCACAAACTAGCCGACGACTGAACTAATGCCGTTTGGTGCAGTTTCAGCATTCATTTAAAAAACAAGTTATTAGATTTTCTGGAACGTCCGTACTGGTAAGAACACAGATGTCAGGTTAGGCCAGCAAACCATTTTTACTACAACGGATAGAAAGTCCACAAATGAATTCGCTGAGTTTGTATCTATCGATGGAAACAAATCCACCTCACCAGTTTTTGACATTTAAAAGCCTTTGAATTTATAGCAATGATTTATTTTTGCATTGAAAATGATGTATATGAATTTTTTGTCGCTGAATTAAACTCTTGGATGTTTTGTTAACATATTCAGAATCGACAATGAAAGTTCTAAAAAGTGTAGCTGGAATTCGATAGACCAAATTCAGATCCTAAATCCGAATTTAAAAGTTCTGATGAAACATCAGCGATACGAAAGATAATCAATCGATTCTTTCTCAGATCGATCCGACATCAAGCGAATCAAGTCACGGTCCGTCGGTCACGTGGTGGCCTTGTTCCCAGGAGGGCAGTCAGCTATGGACGTAAGAGCAGTGACGCACTTCGTTATTAACTGTTATTTGCTGGGTTTTTAAAAAAATTGTTTTATTAAATAACAGCAAAATACCTGACACGTTGCGCCTTAACAGATTTTAAAATACAATACCTGCGCTGAACGTCAGTGTGCTGATGTATACTTGAGGTGGTGGTCGTTAAAGTTTTGTTAGGATAACTAACGTTATGCGTTCATGTCCCGGCCAAGCAGGACACGAACAGCGGGAGGCCCGAGTCCCGAACAGACGTCGTTCCACAGCACCGCGACATGCCGGTTAATATCGCTAACGTGTAATTGTCTGGGTAGAGTGTGAGTGTGTGTTACCGCAGTGATGGGTTTTAGTAAAACCCTTTCAACCTCCAGGGGAAAGCAAACCAACGAAGACACGGTGTTTTAAAAAATACTTATTATGCGACTTAAATAAACGTAAACATAGCATTTGAAAATATAACCTACGTACGAAAATTGATGTAAAACCCTGACTTCAGCGCTTCAGGGGTCGTGCCTGTTTGACGTTAGGTCACTTGTAAAGCGGAATAAGGGCCATGTCCTGTTCAGCAGGACGTGTTCTGATGTCCATGCTGAGAAGTAAGAGACTCCTTTTCCTGAATACAGAGAAAATTATCCACTCACACCGAAACATGGCCTCGGTAGGGTGAATGAGAGATACCCAGTCTAACACAAATAAAAAACACAGCTGTTTCATTATTTATGCTGAGGTTTAAAGATTGTCCTGTGAAAAGTATTATCCCTAAATTGTTCCAACATTAAATGACTTACTAAACTAGCTTTTTAAGGTAAGCAGTTGCTGGTGTACATCGGGTGGGCTGTGTGTTCTGCAGCATGACGTCATGGCCTCCTCTTACACTCCAACACCACAGCTGACCCCGAAGCGCATCACATCGGTCAGTTGAGCGTCTGGTTGTTTGGGGTAAAGTTAAAGTTAAACAGATGGTTTGGGGTTTTCGATTTGTTTGCTTTTTGCCTCAGAACTGTAAGTAACGTCAGCGACAACAAACCATGCTTAAATAACGTTAGTTATACTAACAAAACTTTACTGTCGGCTGTCTACTCAGATCTGTTAAGGTGCAGCATGTCAGGTATTTACATGTTACTGAATATTAAAAAGCCAAACAGCAAATAAAAATGTTCACTCACCGAGGTGGCTCATTGGCGCCTCCCAGTAAACGAGACTTATCTTTCGTGTCTTGGATGTGTGATCAGAATTTTTAATTAGGCCTATTGAATTTCAGCAACTGGAATACATATTATTTGAATTTGAAGGCATAAATTTGAAGGCATAAAAAGATCTCACATAATTTCCATGAAAATCATCCAGTGCTAGAAATTCAAAGGCTTTTAAATTTCAAAATCTGGTGAGAGAGATTTGCTTCCATCTGTCCACGTTCCATTCATAAGTCCTTGTGTGAATTAGGAATATATCATTGGAGTTGCTGGGTCCAGTGAAATACGGGGTCAGGCCACGCAGGCCCACTTGAGTTCACAGACTTGGTGACGAGTGCTGACCACGCAGATTACCAGCTTTGAATCTTTAAACGTTTCCTGTTCTGATTTATACGAATCCAATGAGTAAACAGCATGTAAACTCTGTTTGTAGCATAACAATTCAAACAAGCACAATGAACCTCCGGTGCACCCTTGACCAAAGCGCAGTGCACTTAATGCACTATGGTGCATAATGAGCAGTGTGTGAGCCAAAATAATAGACTCTGGTGATGTGATATAGTGGGGTGTTGCTTCTTTAAAAACATGTTGGGGAAAGATATCTTTAAAGATGCAACTTTTGTACTTTAAGGTTTTATTCATGTCCTAGAAAGCATGTTTATGTAGCGTTATCAAAATGCCATGTTTTTGCATGCTGTAACCCTAACCCTAAAGTAGCTACTGCACATAGTGTAGTTAAGCCTATTAAGGCTATGGGAACTCACTCCCGACTGCTGCGTAGTAGTGCTTATGTTAGGCTACTGTCGTGATGATATTTATGGACACCATTTGCATCCGAAACTTTCAATCTTTACACGAAGCTCAACTGCACTGCAGTTGTGATCGTCAACTTTTGCGCTGCAGGCAATTGCACACCGTACAGCAGAATTTGGAATCAGAAATTTTAAAAACCCTCCAGATTAGATTTGATTACATTTTATTGTGACTGATAACAGAAGTGCAACATAGCTCTGGTCATCTCCAAGTCTGCTGTTTGGGATAAAAATACATGCTTTCAGAAAACCGTACTGGATTTGAAAAGGTTAGAAACATAATCCATAAACCATAAGGTGACACAGGAAGAAGTTAGACTGACCCCCCCCCCCCAAAAAAATAAAAATACACAGACACACACGCACACACAGGTTTAGACACTGTCATTTTATTAGAAGTGCAGAGAACTCTATTTTTATGTAGAATGGAGCATTGTAAAGTAAATCTCTAACCTTCTACAGCCCTTTATAAAAGAGAGATCCGTGTTTTGGTCCAAGTACCCCAAAGCTCCCATGACCGTTATAGTGTAATATAGTGGCTTAATGTACATGTCTGAATTATGTATTGTACACAAGAGGCACAAGAAGGTTTATGACTCGGATTTTAAAGGCTTTTAAAACATGTGAGGATGTCAAGCCCACACTCAGAGTCTGGTCTTATAACTAAATCAATCAACCAATCAATGGCTAATATGTCAGCATAAGGTCATTATTAAAGAACTCCAGAAATCATTCCTGACACACACATTAGTCCTTCATAAGTCTTATAAAGACATTTGTAAAAGCTTATTTCATCATCAGGAAGCTACATTTGTTTACGATAATACATACAGAAATAAATCAGTGATCCAGGATTAGCTGAGTACTAAAGGGGAACCAGTTAGATCAGTATACCGACATCTGATTGGTCAGATCCACGTGAATGGCACCTGGAGTGCAATGCCAGCGCTGAAGAAGCCTCACCACAGCACAGTGTAGAGCTTCGCTCGCTCTGAAAACCCAAACCACAACACAAAACGACAGAAGTCTTTCTGAATCAGAAACGCTGGAGCAGAAAAAAAAACAGTAAAACGCGTACATGATTAACGCTGTCCGTCACCCAGATGGTTCACATTTACACCGATGTGACATACAACATCTCTTTGGTCACTGTGTGAAGATTGGGCCATGAGACCACAGACACAAACGAGCCTTTTCAGACAGGGCAGGTGCCAGTCACAGAAAAACTGCTCAGCTGTCGAGAACATTGGAGCACCTCTGCGAGGAGGCCGTTAAGAGAGGCTCGCGCACCTAAACGTTAACATCTGCACTGGCCAAAGAAAGATCTTATTCCTACTGATGCAGACTTACTGATCTTCATTGATCTTTTATGCACATATCACAGACGCTGCACGAAGCATGCTACCCGAGACGCAGCGCAGTCTCAAAATTCTTGGAAGGCCAGACCTACAGTTGTGAGCATCTTGGTGCACCACAGAAGAAGCAGACACACACACAGGTCCGTGTTTAGGTTTACTCCGCCCATGTTGACGGACCCTGGACCAGCAAGATCCAGATCCAGAGTACCCGCTCGGAGCTTGGGAGGGAACAGCTGTGCGGAACAGCCTTTAGAGAAAGTCATCCGGGAATGACTGATTTGGGAGAACATCCATTAACCAGCTAGAATAAGCATGATTCACATGCCACAAAATGATTTTTTTCGGGTGGAATGACACATCAAATAATGAAATGTCTGTGACTAGTACTCAAACTCCAGGGTAATAATTTACACCCACCATTTTCTCAGTGCAGCCATTGTCTGTCAGTTATAATGGCTTAAGATTAAGCAGTTTACAATGTACTTAAGTATTAAAAGCACTGCTGCATTGACGAGAAACAAGCCAAGACAACGTACCCTTCACAACAACAGAGACTTGAGTCTTTCTGACAGGAAGCACTTTAGCTCAAGGTCAAACTGATGGAGCAAACTTGTTTAGAACTCGAGAAACAGCCGCAGAAAAATCCGGAAGAACAGCTCGCCTTAAGCGCCTCAAGCGTGACTCCTGTCTCAGTTTAGTGTTAGTCTTCGTCGAGTCACGGGTGCAGTCAGTCTTTCTTTAGTTCCTCTGCCCGATACGGGTGACCAGGGCCTGGGGTCACTGCCAGGTTCTCCTGCTTCACCACGGGTATGTTCACAGGGGTCACACTGTCGTTGTTCACGAGAGCTCCGTAGGAGAAGGAGCCGTTGTAGTCCGGCTGCACGGCGCATCCCACATGGTGTATCCGCGGAATAGCTGTGGCAAAAACAAGCAAACGGCACTGTACATGGATCAGGTCATATATGCGGGTTATGTAAATATGCGAGTTGTAATTGCAGGTTCACGTTGGGTGCCGAGCACGCCCTCAACTCCTCCGACGTAGCCCAGCCCTGCAGGTCTGGAGCGTGCAGCAGCTGTGGGGGACAGACCTTTCACCATGTCCATCGTCACGTACGGCTCAAACGCTTTGGTTTTCTTCTTGTTTTTGGTGATCAAGAACACTCCGACGAAGCACAGGGCACACCTGCCGAGGCAAAAGTCCTCACGTGTCACACTTAAAGCTCAGTGCTTCCAATACAGTTACAAAACGGCAAACAGGACAGGGCACAGCAGTGACCTCCCAAGAACAACACGTGGCTACGGCAGCTCAGCCCAGTGGTTTGGGAGTTTTTCGGTTTGTAGAAGAACATTAGATTGGTGTGCCGATGGCTTCAGACAGTTAAAATAAACAGGTCCAGATTCCACAGCACCAACCACTGTGAAGGGACATTTCATGAAGGAGGAAGAGACAGCAGACATCAATGTGTTTGTGTAAACATTACTGTCATTACAGAGAAGACCACCACGGAGGCAGTTTTAAAGTGTCTGTCTCTTCACACACACACACACACACACACACACACCATGCTCACCCCAGTAGAAACATGCAGATGTGCAGGACATCCTCATGGTTGAACTCCAGATAGAATATGGCTCCTAGTTATTAAAAAAAAAAGAAGAGTGTATACGGACGTATGCAAGTGTGTGTGTGTACGTTTATATACATACACAAACAACTAAACTGGCAGATGAGTGAGTATCTATGTACCTGCACCAATAGCAAAAACCGTGGAGAAGACATAGTTGGCGCAGGCAATAAGGGAGGAGTCATATAAATGTGACGCCTGTGTCAGAAACCTGGAAACAAAGACAATTTTAAAAAAAAATCACCAACATGGGTGACACGGAGCAACAGATTTACACCACCGGATCACATTTTGGCCTCAGTGTCAGAACAGGTGATGAAATATTTCAATGTTATTTCTGCCACCAAAGTTCTTCCCTTATAACATACATCTTAAACCACTGAGAGGCTTGTACATGAGCCTTCCAGCCTGTCCTGGGTTGATTTACCCCTAAACAAATGTTTATTTCACTCCCTGCCCTGGGTCACCTGGATGAAATCTGACACCGGATCACAATTTAGTACCACGCAGACAAGAGATTTGATCTGGAAATGCGACCCCTGGTTCATGCTGGTCTAGAAATCAAAACCAGGACTGAAGAAATCAGCAGCATTCATTTTATGAACATTTCTGTTCATTTGAAGAAGCAGTCAATCACACAGTTTACTCTAAACTAGAGACCACCCAAATGAACCCAGATCTTGGGCTAAAGAACACTGCCAAAGTGACTCAGCACTGACTGCCCTGGACCACGTTTCACTTAGCAGGGCGCTCCCTTAACAAGTCCAGCAAGGCCACTAATGAACAGCGTGGCACCCTGCAGTAGTGTGTGGCATCACCAGCCATTCAAGCTGACACCCGAGAACAAAACTCACGAGGCCTGAAACACCACCGTGGCCACCATGCAGACCAGCATGACGTAGAAGATGGGGTAGGTGAACTGGAGTGACCCCTGCACACTCAGCAACAGCATCGCTGACACCGCCTTCACCGTGATGACAGTCACAGAGCCTGAAACCCAAAGGCAGGATATTCAGAACCCTGAGAGCACATGATCTCCACTTTGCCATCATACGAATGACTGAAGAATGAAACGCACCCAGGAGAGCTACCAGCAGCAGAATGAGTGCCAGGTAGTGAGCGTGGCGATGTTTATAAAAATACAGCACCAGGCAAAACGTGATGATCTCCAGCAACTGAACAACAGACAGTGAAAAAAAATGATTCAAGTGCACAGAACTTTCCATGTGTGCATGTAATCGTCACCGTACGCCATTCAGTGGAGCGCGGACTTACCAAGTAGAGGAGGAAGGGCCAGCCAATCAAATGCTTCACGAGGTTTTCGGCATTCAGCGGTTCGTGGGAGTTGGGTCCAAACATTACAAAGAGGAACATGCCCCCCATGGTCAAAATGCAACCGAGGAACGTGAAAATGTAGCGCTCTGCAGAAAAAGACACGCAAGGGGTGATGCGTAAAGACACCTGTGCAGCAGGAAATAAGGCGGCGGGGTCATAGAGTAATCAGGAGTATTTTTAAAATGTCAGCTCAAGCCGTTGTCATGGATACAGGGAAGCAAGAACGATGAGGTTGACCAAGTGGAGAACATGTGACCTCTACTTTACTATACTCTTCCTGTTTTCAACTACAAACTAAATAACAGACAGACATTCTCCCTCTGAGAACTGTCACCTACCACACACACCGCTACCCAAGGACTGTATGTGTACGTCTGTCTTGTAGAACACTGCGGTGTAGCTGAGACTGTGTGATAGCGCGGGCATTTGCATCGATTTACAGGAACATCTTCATGAAGGACGCTCACAACGTTCAAGTACTTACTCAAAAACTCCTTCAACTTCCACTTCTCTCTCAGAAACAGAAATCCCAGAATGCTGCTAGCTGTGAAGAGAATCATATTTAATACAACTTTTTATAACTTGCCATTACGGCGTTCAGATCATTTCAAGTGACGTCATGTGCAATTCGGGATGAATCATTACTTACGCAGCGATAACGTGTGACAGTTTGCATTATTATTATTATTGTTGTTATTATTATTATTGTGATGTAGTACTTGCTTATAACGGAGACGGCGCTGAGGGGGGCGACGACGGACAGGGGGGCGTAGGCGTAGGCCGCAAACAGCGCGCCCTCCCCCGCCAGCATGAGCACAAGGCCACACCACCACGTCCCAGTGTCGTAACACTGCCTCGCGCCCTTGGCGCCCGCGAGCGCCACGTGACTCTGTTTCTGCGAGCGGAGGGCAAAACAAATGAGACGGGAGACGAACGTTTCTGATCGAAACGTTTCATCGGGCGCTCCTATGATCGGGACTACCTTCTGACGTCAACGAAAGCGGAAATGGAGCGCGTGAATAAATGAGGCCTATCTGCGTTATTTGCTTGCGTGTCCACGTGACTTCGCACCCACCTGGACGCTCACGGAGATGCTGACGAGCAGGTTTCCAAAAATAGCCAGCAGCGTCCCGATGAGATTGTCCTGGAGACAGAAATGTCCATGACGGACGCGTTAGCACGCAGCAGAAACATGGAAAGAGCAACTTTATCTCCAACGTCTCAACGAGGACGGGGGAGCTACGTTAACCGTGAAGTCAGGACGGAAGCGACCGGATACAGAAGGACAAACGCAAGTCTCCCAACGCAACTTTAACCGTGAACGTCAGTGGTGACGGGCAGTACGGGCACAAAACCGGACATGCATATCACGGACTCACGGTGTAGGACGGCGTCTCGAGCTGCTCCTGGGCGGAGTTCAAACCTTCCATCGTTACCGCGCGCGGACGATCAGCACCGTAAACACGGTAGAGTCACCGCCGTCGCTTGTGGCACGCGCCGAGACGGAGCTTTCAGAAGTCAGCGCGTCTTCCTAGTTTTTCGCTGTTCTCGAGACGCTTTTCTTCCGGCTCCACCTGTTGCAGGTGACGTTTCACGCACATGCAAGCGTGCGTCACGTAACGCCATGCGAACTACGTTTCAGTATTTATAGATGCGGAATATTGGAGCTTGACTTACGGGGAATAATGTGTAGACGGAGAAAAAGCACAAAGGCATAAACGCGTGTTTTGCGGGCGTTATTGTTAACAAGGTTGTTTTCGGTTCTGGTGCTCGAGGACAGAGAACGCCATTGCCTCCTCGTGCCAGGAGGTGACTTACTCCTCGGTACACCCGCGCCAGGCGACGGCACCACGTTTATATCGCTTTACATCATCTTTCAGTTGTGCCACAGTGGGGCCGAGCTGGCGTTTTGCCATCAGGATTTGCCGTCCTTACGCAGTCACACGAGGTTGTTTTCCAGTCTGCTCAGTAGATGGCAGCAGAGGACTACTGCGTCCAGAACCGCGCGTGTCACCGCCAGACTGCTGAATGCATGGATGTTGGCTCTGGTTTAACTAGCGACAGTCTGAGCACTCTTGAGTTGTAGATATGTAATGCATGTTTTGGTTGTAACTTTTAAAATCCTAACACGGTTCGCCATTCGTGTCGGCGCCAATGCGCCCGCGCCATAATCGTGATCTGACGTTTAATCATGTCACTTGCGTTCTGTGTCACCGCGCGCCATTTGGAATCTCCACGCGTCACAGAGACGTGAACGTCATGTAAAAGCCTTCCATCCTCCGCCTACGGCATACTGTGAGAGTGTGTGTGTGTGTGTGAGTCTGAAACAAACTGCTAAGTCACGACATCATGTCACTGCAGTGTGACGCTTAGCTGAACACGCAGTGGCATTGGAAAGCGTTCACTCTTTTCAAATCGGTGCGCAGTGGTCCTGCTCGCGCGCCGCTGACTAAAGGGGCGAGCACGACGTCTGTCCCCAGAATATCACACGCGCTATACACCTTCGTCTCGGTGTAATGATGTATGTGACCTTCCGTGAGCGCACGCAACGCAAAATAGAAAGCGTGCGTTCTCCTAATGGAGATCCCGTGTCGGTGTCGTTACGCGAGCGTCAACGTTAACGTGCTTTCTGTCGTTCCTGCCTTCTCGCCTGGTTTTATGCTGTCGGTGCGCAATACCGCGAGGCTGATGGGAGTAGTGAAGTATTTGAGCTCCTCTGTAACCGTAAAATTACAGAGCAACGGCGCGGTGACAGCTGCAATGCATTCAAAACCACGTTCCAGGAATATTTCTTTAATGACAATCAGTGTTAATAATAGCTCTCTCTCTCTCTCTCTCTCTCTCTCTCTCTCTCTCTCTCTCTCTCTCTCTCTCTCTCTCTCTCTCTCTCTCTCTCTCTCTCTCTTTCTGCAGGCAGGAGCACACCCAGACAGTATCACACAATGGGGAAAAAGAGAAACATTCCTTCCCTTAAGGCACTGCCTCGGGAGGATTGTCATGCCAGCAGTGGGTGGAGTTTTGCTTTCTGAACTGGAATATCAGTAGTGAAATATTACTAGTGGAATATTGGTCATAGATTATTAGTACTGGAATATCAGTAGTAGAGAATTAGTAGTGGACTATTAGTAATAGATTATTAGTGCTGGAATATTAGTACTATATTACGGGTACTAGAATGTCGGTAGTGGACTATCAGTACTGAATTATTATAATATTAGTACTGGGATATCAGTAGTGGAATATTAGTTGTAGAATATTAGTACTGGAATAATACTGGAATATTAGTACTGGAGTATTATTAGTAGAATATTAGTAATGGAATAATACTGGAATATTTGTACTGGAGTATTATTACTGGAATATTAGTAGTAGAATATTTAGTATTGGAATTTTAGTAGAATATTAGTAATGGAATAATACTGGAATATTAGTACTGGAGTATTATTAGTACTGGAATAATACTGGAATATTAGTACTGGAGTATTATTAGTAGAATATTAGTACTGGAATAATACTGGAATATTAGTACTAGAGTATTACTGGAATATTAGTAGTAGAATATTAGTATTGGAACTTTAGTAGAATATTAGTACTGGAATTTTAGTAGAATATTAGTAATGGAATAATACTGGAATATTAGTACTGGAGTATTATTACTGGAATATTAGTAGAATATTAGTATTGGAATTTTAGTAGTAGAATATTAGTACTGGAATATTAGTGCTGATATTTTAGTAGTAGAATATTAGTACTAGAATATTATCATGGAACGCTTGCCTCCCGTGAGTCACGTGGGGTGGCCTGCCACGTGAAGTGGGAGGATCTTTTTTTTCTATCGTTGATCTTTGATCTTTCCCACACCTGCACCTGTCATACACCAGACGCCTCTATCAGATATATGCTGCTTAAAAAGTCTCAACCGCTTTTAACTCTGAAAAGTCATTTGGGTTGACAGGTGTGTTCTGGCCAGGTAAGACATTCCTAATAATTGTGTACGAAGCCCAATCACAAACTCTCTCCTGAGTCAGATGCTTGGAGTACTTTGGTAAAGCAGATCTGCACCTGCTGTCATTAGGAAGCTGATGTCATTTAACTTGGCAGTACTCACAATTGCATGCTTTTTATGTTTTCATACACCTGATCTCATTCCCCTATGGTAATTAGGTGATAAATCCAGCCGTGTGGTAAGAACTCATAAATAAAGCGCACCACACAGGCTGGGACTCATTTAGCTTGTATTTTGATATAACATATAATAAATTCCCATGGACAATTAATCATAGGACTTTTGTGTTCAAATACCAAGGAGAACTTGTGAAAGGTGTGTTCCATGTAGTTATTTGTGTGTGTGCGCATGTATGTGTCATCTTGGCTTTACCAACAACATCAGAAACATTGACCACAATGGCAGTCTTCTGCTCATCAGACGAGACTGTTTATTTCCATGTAGGCATCTGGTTTTAGACAACATGCTCTATATAGTACACACACACACACACACACACACACACACACTTCGTTATCTCATAACGCCTTGCTTCAAACTTTCCGCTGGGTCACGGGACTTCTCTGTAAAATGCCTAGCATCTGAGCATTACAGTCTGTCTTTATCTGAGCGCACATGACCCTTGTGTAGCTTAAACAGACACGGTAAAGGCCAGTTTATATCTGAGCTGCATTCCACTGCCATTTGCAATCAATATGTTGCATAAACAGGGCGACTTGCATCAAAGCGTCACGCTGGCACATTAATACGAAAAATCGGAGAGAACACATTCCTGCTGTATACACTGTTTTCATTGAGGGTGTTTCCAAACATGTTAGCTATGAGCCTATACAGATTACTTATTTTATTGCAACCCCCTGACTGGTTTGGTTGCGTTCCACACACACAGCACTGAGCTCTTTCAGGTAGCAAATGGTGGCTGGATGTGCATGGAGGTTTTTTTGATAATGCCAGTAATAATTGGACTGGTATTGCAAGATTTCAATCTAATTCGACAGATATGGATACGAGTCACTTCAAGTGAGCCAATTACAAAATCTAGTTATATCAATTGTCTAAACAAACAAACACACACCAAAAGAGACTATGTTCAAGTTCTCTCTTGTTTCACTACAACATTCGCAAACAAAATGTCACAAGCTTGTGTCTGATGTTCCACTAATGTTAGCTGATACATTTATTTTGCTTACTAACTAGATTTAGGTTAGGGTTAAAGCTAGGGTTAGGGTTTGAGTTTGGGTTAGGGTTAGAGCTAGGGTTAGGGCTAAGGTTAGGGTTAAAGCTAGGGTTAGGGTTTGAGTTTGGGTTAGGGTTAGAGCTAGGGTTAGGGCTAAGGTTAGGGTTAGAGCTAGGGTTAGGGTTTGAGTTTGGGTTAGGGTTAGAGCTAGGGTTAGGGCTAAGGTTAGGGTTAGAGCTAGGGTTAGGGTTTGAGTTTGGGTTAGGGTTAGAGCTAGGGTTAGGGCTAAGGTTAGGGTTAGAGCTAGGGTTAGGGTTTGAGTTTGGGTTAGGGTTAGAGCTAGGGTTAGGGCTAAGGTTAGGGTTAGAGCTAGGGTTAGGGTTTGAGTTTGGGTTAGGGTTAGAGCTAGGGTTAGGGCTAAGGTTAGGGTTAAAGCTAGGGTTAGGGCTTGAGTTTGGGTTAGGGTTAGAGCTAGGGTTAGGGCTAAGGTTAGGGTTAAAGCTAGGGTTAGGGTTTGAGTTTGGGTTAGGGTTAGAGCTAGGGTTAGGGCTAAGGTTAGGGTTAAAGCTAGGGTTAGGGTTTGGGTTAGGGTTAGAGCTAGGGTTAGGGCTAAGGTTAGGGTTAGAGCTAGGGTTAGGGTTTGAGTTTGGGTTAGGGTTAGAGCTAGGGTTAGGGCTAAGGTTAGGGTTAAAGCTAGGGTTAGGGTTTGAGTTTGGGTTAGGGTTAGAGCTAGGGTTAGGGCTAAGGTTAGGGTTAGAGCTAGGGTTAGGGTTTGAGTTTGGGTTAGGGTTAGAGCTAGGGTTAGGGCTAAGGTTAGGGTTAGAGCTACCTTTACCACACACACTCTCTAATTTGTAGCCAAACTAGGTTAGGTTAACCCTTGACTGCCAACTTTCCCCTTAGTATTGCTACATATAATGCAAGAAGACACTTTCATCTTTGTTATTTCAGAAAAAAAACCTTTTACATGCTATCTAGTAAAACATCTAAGGGATAGCAGTCTTGATAACTAGCGAGCTGTTATTGTGATTACTTTTTTTGTCAAAAGTAGCCCCATGTACTCTAGCTATGAGAATAAATAGTGCCTTTTCTTACTACAAAGAAAATCCCTACCCAGTTTGGAAAAAGTATTTCATCTGAACTAACATCAGTTAAAGCCCTAGCTATAGAGCGATCTCAGTACCCTTTTAGCTAGCTAGACTTCCTACAGTCAGACAGACTATACTGTCAATCAGTAGTGTGAGGGGACATCACTCACACCACCCAACCTCACACATTATATGAGTATTGTGAGGGGACTTCACACACACCACCCAACCTCACACATTATATGAGTAGTGTGAGGGGACATCACTCACACCACCCAACCTCACACATTATATGAGTGGTGTGAGGGGACATCACTCACACCACCCAACCTCACACATTATATGAGTAGTGTGAGGGGACTTCACACACATCACCCAACCTCACACATTATATGAGTAGTGTGAGGGGACATCACTCACACCACCCAACCTCACACATTATATGAGTATTGTGAGGGGACTTCACACACACCACCCAACCTCACACATTATATGAGTAGTGTGAGGGGACATCACTCACACCACCCAACCTCACACATTATATGAGTATTGTGAGGGGACTTCACACACACCACCCAACCTCACACATTATATGAGTAGTGTGAGGGGACATCACTCACACCACCCAACCTCACACATTATATGAGTGGTGTGAGGGGACATCACTCACACCACCCAACCTCACACATTATATGAGTAGTGTGAGGGGACTTCACACACACCACCCAACCTGACACATTATATGAGTATTGTGAGGGGACTTCACACACACACCACCCAATCTCACACATTATATGAGTATTGTGAGGGGATTTCACACACACCACCCAACCTAACACATTATATGAGTAGTGTGAGGGGACTTCACACACACCACCCAACCTCACACATTATATGAGTAGTGTGAGGGGACATCACTCACACCACCCAACCTCACACATTATATGAGTATTGTGAGGGGACTTCACACACACCACCCAACCTCACACATTATATGAGTAGTGTGAGGGGACATCACTCACACCACCCAACCTCACACATTATATGAGTATTGTGAGGGGACTTCACACACACCACCCAACCTCACACATTATATGAGTAGTGTGAGGGGACATCACTCACACCACCCAACCTCACACATTATATGAGTGGTGTGAGGGGACATCACTCACACCACCCAACCTCACACATTATATGAGTAGTGTGAGGGGACTTCACACACACCACCCAACCTGACACATTATATGAGTATTGTGAGGGGACTTCACACACACACCACCCAATCTCACACATTATATGAGTATTGTGAGGGGATTTCACACACACCACCCAACCTAACACATTATATGAGTGGTGTGAGGGGACATCACTCACCACCCAACCTCACACATTATATAAGTGGTGTGAGGGGACATCACTCACACCACCCAACCTAACACATTATATGAGTAGTGTGAGGGGACATCACTCACACCACACAACCTCACACATTATATGAGTAGTGTGAGGGGACATCACTCACACCACCCAACCTCACACATTATATAAGTGGTGTGAGGGGACATCACTCACACCACCCCACCTCAGTGTGAGGTGGAATTATTTGGGGTTACATGTCCCCCCACAAAAAAACCTGCATTTATGCTATCATTATGTCCTGATATTTCATATTGTAGTAGCACAATCCCTGAAAAATAATACATAAATAACAGTAATGATTTCTGCAACTTTTAAGAGAACTTTAAAATATTGGTAAGTAAAAATATACAGAGTAAAAAAAAAAAAAAAAAACGAACAAAAAAACTGTAGTACAGGCTACTACATATTAAATCAAACCATACAACAGCAACAAAAAATAAGAAAATCAAACACTAAGAATATGTTAATGAATTTTCAACTTCTGAAATAACCGGGTAGTGTCTTGATGCTTGAGTTGTCTCCTGAGCCTTGGGGCTCATTTGGGTACATTAAGATTGTGCTGCTATGTTAGGAGCTGGTGTGTTGACCTTAACTCACTCATGATGTGTGGGTGATTGAAGGGCACATTATGTTGAGTAAACAATTACATTTGTGCTCTTTGGATTTCAGAATGGTTTTTCTGGATCAATATTTCAGATTTATCATGTATATCAAAGACATACATAAGCAATAAACAATTGATTAAAGTCTTTTTAACTTGTATAATTTTGTTCATTTTCAGCCTAAATGCAACATTTAAAATAACAAAATGAGAAAAAGTTGCTTTCATTTCAAAATATTTTCCAGGTTAATTTTCCCTGAGGAAAAACACAGATGTTAAGAGCTGACGTTACTACATCAGTCCCCTGTTTGTGTCTGTTTACTTCTGTATGACTGTGTGTGTGTGTGTGTGTGTGTGTGCGTGCGTGCGTGCGCACCTGTGTGTGTGTGTGTGTGTATGCGTGCATGTATGTGTGTGTGTGTATGCGTGCGTGTATGCGTGCGTGTATGTGTGTGTGTGTGTGTGTGTGTGTGTGTGTGTATCTGTGTGTGTGTGTATGCGTGCATGTATGTGTGTGTGTGTGTGTGTGTGTGTGTGTGTGTGTGTGTGGTCTTTCTTAGAGGGTCACATCTTGACAGACCTGTTCTCCCTGAGCTGCCCTGTCTCCTCCCAGAGCTCTGGGCGGCGTCTCTGTATTTGTAAATGCTGCCTCGGGCCCCTGGGTGTGTGCCTCGGGCCCCTGGGTGTGTGCCTCGGGCCCCTGGGTGTGTGCCTCGGGCCCTCCAGGCTTCCCCTACGTTCCACTCGTCCATCGTCCATGCTGCTCTCAGACGGGACTCTCACTCGCTGGACACATGAACCGCGGTGTTTGTAACCATTTTTTCTTTTGGTTTATTTTGCAGCCTAAACACACACACACACACACACACACACACACACACACACAAACACTTTGACTAACAAGATAAAAATGCAAAAAACGCTTCCGCCTGCACACACCTCTGTCAGTAAAAAATAAATAACATGGGCACCATCATGTCATTGGCCATCCAAATTGTCAAAAGTGTGTGTGTGTGTGTGTGTGTGTGTGTGTGTGTGTGTGTGTGTGTGTGTGTGTGTATGTGAGAGACTCCACAGTTCGGGTCCTAGAGACTCTGCAGTATGTGTAGCTCCTCAGCCGTCCTGTATATGAGCTGAACTCCTGACTGCACCTGGAGTGCTTCAGATGTTTTCTGTGTCACTTTAACTAATGTACAGCTGTTCATGTTCAGGCTACTACTGTGTGTTCTAATTTAATTGCACAAGTATTACAACATGTTGCTCACCAGCAAAGTGGTAGACACCAGCGTGTCAGATTCAGCTAAATTCCACAGGCCAGGCCAGCTATACACATGTGGTACTGGGAAAGCAATGTGATACATGAAAGAACAGAAACTCGTGAACTTATGAACTTGTGAAAGAACAGAAGTTTCTCGTTGCTGTAACGCCCTGGCAGTTTGCTGGGGTGAAGCGGCTTCTTCAGATGGGTCTCGGTCAGGCTCAGTGGGGTGGTGGGGCCTCAACTAGATCTCCATTACTCTTCCGTCTAGGGACAATCCGTGCATGTTTGTATGCACGAGTGTTTGTGTGTGTGTGTGTTTGTGTATGTGCACGCTTGTGTGTGCTTAAGATATGCTCCATATAGAAAATACAATAACGCAATATGACACCATGTTGGAGAATCACAGAATCTTGCATGGTTGACCAGTTCCTTGAAAACGTGTGTGTGTGTGTGTGTGTGTGTGTGTGTGTGTGTGTGTGTGTGTGTGTGTGTGTGTGTGTGTGTGTGTGTGTGTGTGTGTGTGTGTGTGTGTGTGTGTATTACATCAGCCTACTTTTCCGATCTCTGCGTCTGTGCACATGCATGTCTCCTCTCCCGGAGCACAAGGGCTTATGTGCGGGTGCAGGACTTAGAACACCGGAGCGTTACCTTGGAGACGGGGAAGCGAAGGCACATCAGGCAACAGGTTCCGAAAAAAGAGCAAGCAAGTGCCGGGATCCGTTCTTACCGAGGCAGGAATGCGCGAACGTTAGTGGCCGGGCTGCATCGAGGAGACATGCCGCTTTTGCTATGTGTCACACTTTCTTTTCATCCCTCTCTCTCTCTATTTCTCTTCCGGAAGTAGGTTTCTGGCGATACCTGATTTTGGAGGATGGTATGTAGGTTCGTTACGGGGCTGTGTCTTGGCACGCGGACCTAATCCTTCCACAAGCTCCGACCCGCCCGGCTGCGAGCTCACGACAGTGCGTGCGTGTGTGTGTGTGTGTGTGTGTGTGTGTGTGTGTGTGTGTGTGTGTGCGTGCGTGCGTGTGTGTGTGCGTGTGAGCGTGCGCGTGTGCGTGCGTGCGTGTGCGTGCGTGCGTGCGTGCGTGCGTGTGTGTGCGTGCGTGTGCGTGCGTGCGTGTGTGTGTGTGTGTGTGCCTGCGTCTAAAGGGTAACGATGACAGTGACAGACCTGGATTACATTAGGGTGAACATTCGTGGGTGAGATGCAGCATAGCATTGCACTGACTCAGGTCATGTCAATGGTAGTTACAGGTCAACAGGGTGTGCCCAATTCTTTAAAGACCTTTAATTAAATTCTTTGTTCTCCTGGAATGTTGGAGAGGTTCTTGAGAATTATACATTTTATAAAGGGGGAAAAAAAAAAAAAAACACAGCAAAGCTGGATTTTCATTGAGTTTGTGGTGAATTGTTACTTTATTTTGTTTTCAGAAACAGAGCCGCTCACCTCAGTGAGAATCTCTGGGGAACCAGAGTGGGAACCTATCAGATAAACTATTAAACAAATAACCTCCAGCTCCAAGGGGGGCAACGTTACATTACACATTCCCAAAATACCTCTGAGGTGTAACCGTAGAAGAAACAGTACTGAAGGAAGCTTGTGATTTGGGTGACAACATAGTGCAGTCCTTTAAATCAGACTGAAATCGGATCGGTTTTATTTGTGTGAGAATTATAACTGTAACGATACAACATGTTTCTTTAAGTTCTTTGTTGCAGTCTGTGGTTACGTCTTATTTTTAATCTCCCACAATGCATTGTTGCGGTAAATTGGACCTTGACTTTCCAAATGCAAATGTTTCCTTCCTGATGAGGTTCAGACCGTGTCACGGTAAATCTCTCCTGGACACGTGGAATCGCAACACACCGGTTTCATCACAATAAAGAGAAATGATTGGATGTTACGTTTGTGGCGTCTAAGACGTATAGTAGTTATCGCTGAAGGTGTTAACGGTATTGAAGGTATTACGTTCAGGTGTGTTTTAGACACATGAAGCTTCCTTTGAAATTTGAACAGACACAATAACAATTTAATGAGTACAATGAGACATGGTAAGACAGTCCGCAGTTGCAAGACTGCCTTATGTAATATTTTTGTGTTACATGGACGTGTGTATGTAACATAAATTTGCATGTAACATAAACGTCTGTGTGTCACATGGACATGTATATGTAACATAAACGTGAGTGTCACACAGACGTGTGCATATCCGTTACTATAACATTAAATTATGGATCATGTAAATGACAGAACAGGCCATACTATTCTCAAAATATGAAATCTTTGATTTCAAGTGCAACTTAAGACAAATTCTTAAATGTCCGCGTTTGGTGAAGTGTCTCCAGTAGACCAGTATGTAGTTCTGCACGGTAAGATGGTTCAAGTCAGTGAATGTCTCCATTAGCAACGTCTTCATGACCCTGCATTGCACCTTTTCTTTTTTCTTTACGTATTTATGTAAGCGTGTGCGTGTGTATGTGCGTGTGTGTGCCTTAACCTTACATTAGACCGAAACACAACTCCCATCAATGTGCCCTTCGTCAGTAAATACAGACGGGTTGTTAAACATAACCGTTGTTATGTGTGTTGACGGAGACAGAGAGTGAGACAGAATGATTGACATACAGACCGACAGGAAGAGAGAGAGACAGACAAACAGACAGACAGACAGGTTTTGGGAAGCTGATCTCACTTCTCTGAAGTCCCTTGGTGGAATGTCACAAACGCTATGCTTATTTACGCGGTTTTTTGTTTTTTTGGGTTTTTTTTTTGAGGTGTTCGGTGGTTCCATCATATTTTCAGCACCTCATAATCTCGGCTCTGTGGCGGCGCTCGGCTTCAGGTCGGACCTGTTGTGTGAGTGTGGTGGACTCCTCCTCATCTCTCACGACATGCGCTCCTCTGTCCCCGTCTTGTCCCGTCTTTTCATTTGCAGATGTGATTTACAGGCTGGTAAAGTCACAATAGTAAGACAACACGCAGGCAGTGACTGATGGCCTCTCTCTCTCTCTCTCTCTCTCTCTCTCTCTCTCTCTCTCTCTCTCTCTACCTCCACACACTGCAACAGGTGTTTTGAGACACAGGTGCATTCCTGTACCGTCACACTCGATTCTAAATTTTCCAAAGCTGTTTATTTATCTTTTATTTTGCATATTGTTATCGTGCGCACCAGGACAAGTTAGATACGGGATGTTTATTGTCTTGTGGTATCATGACCAGGAGAACGTTGTCCGCCCGTGTTCAGAGTGATGAAATGTTACGCTATAACAATTGCTTTGTCGCTGTATTTCCGTCCTGGAACACGACTGGCCGTTTTAAGGAAGTGCTTATTGTGCGTGTCACGCTAATAAGTCACCAACGAGAAAACGTGTCGTCGCCGGTGTGCTTGCGCTGGGGAGGTTTTGCGCCGGTTCCTGCTGCCCTCATCCATAACGTCAAGATCCTGGACGGGTCGCGGTCGGGATTCAGGAACAGAACCGATTGGGATCCAGATTCAGAGCAGCAGAACCGATTGCAGAGCTGGATGTCATGACAGTGCTGCGGTTGTAAATAACATGACCCACGTAGTGTGCAGTACACACAGCTGTGAGCTGACCACTGGGAGGTGTAAGCTCTGTGCATCCAGTTTACTCAAGCATCAGTAAATACACTTCCCCCTTTAAAACAAGATGAACCTCAATAGTAGCTCTGACCTCACTGTAGACAGATGAGGGGTAAGAAGCTTACTGTTGAAGAACACACGCACAAACACACAGACACACACACATGCACGCACGCACACACACTCCTGGGCTGTGTTCCAGTGAGAGAGTTTCTTTCATTTCGTCCTGTTTTGCAAGATGGGACATGTAGAGTGAAACTGGGTGCGAGTGTTCAGCTAAGGCACATGAGAGAGACGTGTGTGTGTGTGTGTGTCTGAGAGAGAGAGAGAATCTTACAATATTTTTGCGTCTGGGCAGGTGGGCTGATTACCTTATTGGTGTGTGTGTGTGCGTGCATGTGTGCGTGTGTATGTCTGCGCGTGTGTGTGTGCGCACGTGTGTGTGTGCGTGCGTGTGTGTGTGTAAAGTACCAATGGCCATGAGCTTGGCAGTGTCTCTGTGGTTATTGTTAATGTGTGTGTGTGTGTATGTTGCTGAGGTGGTCCAGACATGTTACTCTCGATGTGGTAACAGACCCTGGAAAATGCAGCACCCCCACTATCCCACGGGAACATCCCAACTCATCTAGGGAGAGAGGGAGAGAGGGAGAGAGGGAGAGGTAAGGCAAAGTGGGAAGATATAAGCAGACATCTATCATTTTGGAAAAGGAGAAGATGATAAAAGACACCCATCTGTCACACACACACACACACACACACACACACACACATACACACAAAACACACACACACACAATCACAACCTCAATCCCATAAGTGGTGTGGAAGTCTATCAAAACCTCAATCTGACCCTTTGTTTATTCACAGTATTTTGGGAGTATTTTGCTAGCATGGTGTGAGCACTAGGACCCAAAGCAGAGTTGATTTACAGTTGTTTTATAACCCAGAGTGATGGTCTCCAATCAGGGATTCCAGTGTAAAGACTGTTGAGAGGTTTGAACTTCGACCTGAATCCCCAGCATGCACCTGGGACTCTGGAACCTGGTGACTGTTTTGCCTTCAAGCCCTTATGATCAGACCTGCGGGACTGTTATGAGTCCAGGAGACTCTCTGTTCTGCAGTGTTCTGTTACCCCTCAGCATGTTGGTGGATAGAGGCATGTGCTTATCTACGCATCAGCAAGAAATGCCACCACACCACGCAAAAAATATGAGACAAATGTAACTTACAAGGAGGAGTCTGTGTGTGTGTGAGAGAGAGAGAGAGTGTGTGTGCTGTAGGACATTGTGGATCTTCACCTCCAGGTGTATCTATTGCTTTTCCTGCCTTTCTGCAGTTTACCAGTGCATAGCCCGAGGGAACACAGTCAAAATGATACCAGCGACAGAGGTGTGTGTCTGAGCAAATTCATCTAGAATTAGGTCTAACATCATAAATCTGGATCCTTTACTTATCTTTGTCCTTCCATCTCACTAGAGGAGTTATTTACAGTGTCATTGTGTGTGTGTGTGTGTGTGTGTGTGTGTGTGTGTGTTTCCACAGTTCCAAATAAAAAACATTAATTCCTCATGCCTGCGACCTCATCTGTGCCTGTAGTGGATTAAGGTTGTTTCCAGTAGACTCTCTGCCTGGATGTCTTCTCTCCTGTCTGAGTTCTCTGACTCTCAGTGCTGTGACTCTTCGTTTTACTTGGAGCCGGTGCTTCTGCTCTTCGTGATGTGGCATACTATTAATCTGTATCATTTTTAGGGCGAATTATCTGAAGATTCAGAATTCAGCACAATCTCTCTTCTCCTCTCATCTCTGCTCTCCTCATACTGGAATCTTTTACAAAAATGCACCATTATTCAGCTGTTTAGTCTAATTATTTAATAAATCTAACAGAATCTGGAAATTTGCAGTGAATGCAGTGAGTTAGTAACTGAGGTAAATGCTTACTTGCTTTGACTAAGCAGCCAAACAAGTGAAACTATCCA
>NC_137506.1:1300000-1337500 GCF_041902795.1 Electrophorus electricus | reverse complement strand
GATGAAAAGATTCTCCTCCACATTATCATAATAAAAGTCTTTTCTCAGAGCTCAGGTGCTGGTTTCTGACCATAAATAAGTCTCTTTTCACACCTTTGTGCTCTGAAGCTCAACGTCTTATTACATGTGCTAATGAGCTACATTCACACACTCTCACACACCTGCTGAAGTTTCTGTCCAGCACAGCATGGGTTAAAGGAGGTCTAATCCACCTGTGCCATCACACACTTGCCCTGGCCCATCAGCCAATCAGGCGCGAGTGTCAGAAAGCTACCTGTCAGGGCGAATAAATGTGCAAGCAGACACAGGTCCAAATCAAAACCACTCATTCACCGGGATACACACACACACAAACACACGCGCGGCTGGCTCTCTCCACGACACACACAGCCTGCTTCACAGAGGAGAGCTCGAACATAGGATTTAAACTTCTGTAGCCTCTCTGGAGCGACATGACCAAGGAGACTGAGTAAGTGGCGTTTGCTTCATCTCGGGGGGGACACACACACGCTTGGTTGTACTTTTATCGTAGCCGGTCTGCGTCTTTCTTCGGTGTGATGGTCTATTGCAACGTCGTCCAGTTTCTGGAGTAGTCACATCGTACACACGATGGGTATTGGCTTAGTCAGTATACAAACTTGACTTTTGCGTTTTTTGGAGCGCTTTTATTTTTTTTGCGTGTGGTGTTAGCTGTGGTTTCGCTGCTGTGAGGTGTGACATCCCATCTCTTCCTCGCCATCGGCAACCAGCCCCTCATCAGATCACGCACATGCACGCATACACACACAAACACACACACACACACACACACACAGAGAGCGTTCACTGAGCTGGGTACATGTCTATCAGTTTTTTTTACTGCGCTAGGGGCTGTGTATCACAAAAGCGAGTTTCCGTCTGCTTGCTGGGATACGGACACTTAATATGGACAGTCACACGGCGTGTCCCCGTCGTGACTTCTCACCACGCACAAAGACCGCAAAAAAAAAGGTCCCTCGAATAAGCCAGGACGAGCCAAGCCAGACACTCGCGCACGGAGCTCAGTAGGCCAAGAATTCAGCCAAGCTCGATTCTGGAACCGCGGTTCTGTGATTCTGGAACTGCGGTTCTATGATTCTAGAACTTTGAGGGGCCGGTGAAGGAAGGTTCCGTTCCGTTCTGAGAGGATGAACTCCGACGTATTTACGCGAATTTGCTGGGGGGGGTGAAGCTGCATCTCTGTTCCTCAGCACTGATGTCGAGGGCTGTCGACTTCAGCAAACTCTCCATGTCCACAGAGGGGAAGCGGGAAAAGTCCCAAAAACCGAAGCGGCGTAGCCCCACGTCCGTAGGAACCGACTCTCCTCGAGTGCCCAAGTTTTCTCATGTGCGGTCTACCCAGCACTTTGAAATGTGGGTTTTGCACACACCTGCTCACACCTGCTAGTCTCAAACGTACCAACGTGAGATGCCGGTTTGGCTCTCCGTGTGGGGATGAGCTGTTTTGGCAGGTTGGCGCGTTTCGGGCACTTAGATCCCACAGAGGTCGAATCCGCCGGCACTCGCTCAGACTTCCCAGATTTGTGTCTCCGCAATCGAAACTGCTGCGGCCTCGGGGCGAAACTCAGCGGCGGCTGACATCACCGCTACACGGCTACCCGTCCTGCTGGCTTGTGTGCAGACAACCAGAAACAGCTCCACTGTCCCTGAGAACTCGCCTTTCATACACATGGACTGCTTTCCTAAGTCACATATTCTCTCTCTCTCTCTCTCTCTCTCTCTCTGTCTCTGCTCTGTCTTTCTTGTTCTGTCTTTCTCTCTTTCTCTCAGTGTCTACCCCTTTCTCTCAAATCAAATCAAATCAAATGTGACAGGATAAAATACCTAGTTATGTTGCCAAAACAATACAGTATATGTAAATGTATTATTAATATACATCTCCCTCTCTCCCTTCCTCCCTCTCTCCCTCCCACTCTCTCTCTCTCTCTCTCTCTCTCTTTCTCTCTCCCTCCCTCTCTCCCTCCCACTGTCCTGCTGCAGGACACTGATGGTTCTGCAGAACGAGACGTTTAACTACTCACGCTATCCTGACACTTTTCTTATGGACTCCTGGAACTACATGGACAGTGTAGACATAAGCAAAGCTAAGCCCCGCCCACCCACTGATGAAGACCTCGCCAGTATCTCCTTCATCTACGACACATGCAAGGTCAATTTAACACACACACATACACACACACACACACACACACACACTCACAAGCTCCAGAACGTTTTCAGACACATGTATCTGAATCAAGTTTTTTCTCATTACTTAAATCAAACACTGGCCATTGACTGTTTAATTGATCAATCAATCAATCAATTAACAAATTAATTTATTATCTTTTCAGACTCAAAAAGATCCAAAAATGAGTTCCTGTTCACGCGGTGGCCCGATGTTCAAACAGATGGAGAGGTAAAACTCCACGGTGACAGTGCACCTCCACTCAGAGAGAGAGAGAGAGAGAGAGAGAGTGGGAGGGAGAGAGAGAGAGAGAGAGAGAGAGAGAGAGAGAGAGAGAGAGAGAGAGAGAGTGTGTGGGAGGGAGGGAGAGAGAGAGAGTGGGAGGGAGAGAGAGAGGGAGGGAGGGAGAGAGAGAGAGAGAGTGTGGGAGAGAGAGAGAGTGGGAGGGAGAGAGAGGGAGGGAGGGAGAGAGAGAGAGTGTGGGAGGGAGAGAGAGAGAGTGGGAGGGAGAGAGAGAGAGAGAGAGGGAGGGAGGGAGAGAGAGAGAGAGAGTGTGGGAAGGAGGGAGAGAGAGAGAGAGAGAGAGAGAGAGGGGCATATGAAACTCAACTAAAGACATCAACTAAAGATGAAAGGCCTTTATTGCTCCATCTTCTGCTGCTCCTCCCACATGCAGAGGGAGGGCTAGCGGGATTAGCTCGAGTTTAGCCGAGGTCAAAGACGGATTAAGATTCCCACCCTCGGAATGTCTTAGTCACCAGCCTTTTGTCCTGGTGAGAAATGGCCGCCACTGGAGAGTGGTTTCCCTCAGGTCCAATATATGGCGAGAAAGGCAAACAGAGGGAGAGGCGTGGATTAGGGCAGCAAACACCTCCCATCTTCACTCACTTCCTCCTTTCTCTCTGGTGCTGTGACCCGCGAGAGGGACTGTTCTGGAATGTTGTTGGAATCACGATGTTTAGTTTAACCGCACCGCAATAAAAAGAAATACACCGAAAACCATTACACCTGTCAAACTGTCCCACAATAACCTCTCAGGACATCCAACGGCTCCTCCCCCGAGCTGACCACTCTAGAAAACTCCGCCCACATCATGAAGATGCTGTCGGAGAGCATTTCCGCCGACCAAGTTGCCAAGCAAGCATCGCCGTGCAACAACGGCTACATCAGGACCGGTGCGGGAGACAGCTACGACAAGCAAGTCATCAACAATATCTTTGATTCTCTTCTGCTGAACACGCCGCAGAAACCATGGCAACCCGAAGCCTCCTTCTCGAGTACCGAAGTGAGTCGTGCAAAGAAAAACACCTCGACTCGTCGATGTGCAGAGCGAGACCAAATGAGACCAATTTTCTTTTCTTTTTTTTTTGCATTTTGATGCTAGGCAATATCGTTTATAATAGATCAAGAAAAAGAATGAGTCATGCAGTCATTACCAAACAGATTTGTGTGTGATGAGAACACCCGTAGAATAAATGTCTCTCATAATCAACTTGTCCTGTCGTTGGGTGCCAGCAGGTTCTGGGCTACAGCAGTGAGTTCGTAGGTCACCCAAGCCCTGTGTACTCTGACTCATACTCGACCTCATCTCCGGAGAGGTACAGGTGAGCCCTCTCTCTCTCTCTCTCTCTCTCTCTCTCTCTCTCTCTCTCTCTCTCTCTCTCTCTCTCTCTCTCTCTCTCTCTCTCTCTCTCTCTCTCTCTCTCTCTCTCTCTCATATCGCCAGGATTACAGTGTCCCGGAGTCACATTTCTTTCCATGTCTCTGAGCAAGCAGTCCCTGACGCGTTTGCCATTGCGTCGTTCTGATCCGTAGGAATGATTTCCAGTTCATCCTGGGAGCGCCACAGGCATCCCAGAACAGGAATACGGAGATGTCCATGGTGTACCTGAACAAGGGCCAGTTCTACCCCATCACCCTGCAGGGAATTGAGAGCAGCACGGGGGTCCCGAGTAAGGTGAAGGTGGGTGACCCCTAAACTCACACCCACGGCCTCCTCCAGAAACGTGTGGCGATGTTGGCTCTGCAACATCTCCGTTCCGGGGAAAGCAGTACATTGGAGTTCTTAACCCTAGTCCAGAAAACAGCGGGGATTACAGGGCCAAGGAGGTCAGAGGGGCTAGTATTCCTGACCCTTCAACCACGGCTTGACTGACACACAACTTGAGCCAATGGCAGCATGAAAAAGAAGAAAGCTTTCCTTATTCCGTGTCCATTTTAACAAAAAAACATTTTTTTTGGGAGAAGAACATTTTTGTTGCAACGTGTGTGACGTGTACGGTTGGCACTGAGGTTGAGCAGTTCATTTTAATGGTGGATCCCCAGATCACACCTGTGCGTGCAAACCACGCCATAGCCTGTAGCCTTCAGCCTGAAACCTGGTGACTAAAGACTTAGAGATGGGGAGGGAGAGGCATAGCACACACACACACGCGCACACTTAACCTGTACAAGCTTACAAAGGACATAACCTTAGCTATTAGCATACACAGCTGTCATGAACCAACATTCCAAAATTGTGAAAACTGTAAATGATCTTGTTTGTTTCTCTCTCTCTCTGTTTCTCTCGCTCTCCTTCCTCCCCCCGCATCTTACAGACAGTAATCATGGCAGTTTTTGAGAATGAGAAGAGCCCAGAAATGCAACTGAAGTGTTGGAATCACTGGCACGCACGACAGCCCACCGCTAAGCAGAGGGTCATCGACATTGGTACACACACACACACACACACACACACACACACACACACACACCTTCCAAAACATACAAATAAACAAAAGTATTAAGAAGAGGGTCGAAGGAATCGTAGCTAGCTGGCTAACGTCTGTGTTTGGGAAGAATTAATCTGTAATCTGTGCCATCCTTATTCACAGGCTTCAGTGAATCCCATTTTAGTGTTCTGGTTCATCGGTTTTCTTATTTTTGATGTGTTTCTCTCCAGCTGACTACAAAGAAGTGTTCAGTGGCATCAGCCATGTAGACGAGGTGGCATTCAACGCCTTATCCTTCATCTGGAACACCAGTGAAGAAGCTAAGGTATGAGAGAGAAGCACAAATACACGCCCACACCCCTCTTTTTGCATGGGTTAACTGTGTGTGTGTGTGTAAGTGTCACAAAGGCTGAGGAATCTATGGCATGTCACCACCCTAGGCACCTGTCATGACAACAGAGAGAGAGAGAGAGAGAGAGAGAGAGAGAGAGAGAGAGAGAGAGAGAGAGAGAGAGAGAGAGCGTACAGTTCTGAAGTACATCCCGAGGCAGTTTAGGGCGTGACAGTGAAACCAAGAACAGGTGGAGGAGAGAGAGCACCAAACAGCATGAAAAATAGAAATACACGAGACAGCTAAGACCAAATCTCAGAAGACAGACGTGGGTCACAGCTGACGGAAACAAACGGAAACAGGGAAACGAACGGGACAGATAACGCAGGCGGCGACCCGAGCTGAGCTGCGGTTTGTCCTCGCCTACCGCATCACGGATCGGGTTTGGTCCTAATGCGCATGAACTGGGAGCGGAGATTCGTCCCATATGGTCACAGACATGCTCGCTCATGTCCCCGCGTGCCTAGTTCCATCCACACCTTTCCCGAAGAATTAACGCAATCTCCGCCCACGCGCTCATTTACCTCGTTACCGCGTGACCGAGCAGAGGTGGCACCCTCGATTCGATCTTGCTTGTTTTGTCGTTTTGAACATCCGAGCCACAGATTAGATCTTTCTGTCTAATAAGAGAGTACGCGCGTGACATAATTGCAGTCACGCGTGTATGCGCAAGATTCACGAGCTCCAAAACGTGTCCAAATGAGCGTGCCTAGACTCTGTCTACTACCACAGTGAGACCCGACGCTTATGTCATATGAAGCTTTGTGACATGAGATGCTATTATTTTGCATGCAATGTATTTTTTTTTAAAGATGTATAAGTACTGCAGAAACAGAAGGTTCGTCCCATGAGGGGTTTGCTTTGCGGCCCCAGATTCATACAATTTGGTCCTTCACTGTGTCCTTTCAGGACTGCATTAGATATGCAATTAAAATGCATCTTCGTTAGTCTTATCCAAGTCAAGGTTGGGCCTCGTAAAATATTGCGTGATCTGTGCATCTGCGTGTATATCACACTGCGCTCGCGCTGTGCTTTGTGCAGGTGTACATCGGTATTAATTCTCTCAGCACGGACTTCTCCTCGCAGAAGGGAGTGAAGGGACTACCGCTCAACCTTCAGATCGACACCTACGACTTCAGCTCCGGTTCCAACCGCCTCGTTCACCGCGCCGCCTGTCAGGTGAAGGTTTTCTGCGACAAAGTAAGTCCCATTTTGTTCACGAAGCGCGTGCCTGTGTTAGAGAACCCGCAGCTGGTGATGCGCTGCCTCGAGATGCTGCGATGCGCGAGTGCTGGGATGGGAAGTTGTTGTTTTTTTTGTTTTTTTTTTAAATCATGCACTTCGTTTTGCTTATTTTTAACCGTCATGCCCAGAGTATCATCTGAAGAGGACTTTTAAATCACTTTCAGCATCTTGCACTCTCTCTCTCTCTCTCTCTCTCTCTCTCTCTCTCTCTCTCTCTCTCTCTCTCTCAGTATGTTGCACGCTTTCTCTCTTTCTCGTCACGTTTCTTTGTCCGGCCTCCTGAACATGCACCATTGATCGCATTGTTCTGCTGTGATCAGATAAGGGTTTTGGGCCCTCATGTTGTGATCTTCTCCATCTCCTTCTGCTCCAGCTACTCCTGTGTCCTGTGCTCTTTTTGCACGTCAGAGAGTGAGCTAGTTCACCACCGAACAGGCACAATGCGGAACATGTTTGTTTTTCTTGGCGTCTTTTCCTGGGGATGCATGCATTATTGTTTTTAAGCGTGTTTTACACTCCATGTTTATTAGCACAGTGGTTTGAATTCCAAGATCTGAAAGATGCTACAAATTGCTGAGGTGACAAGGCAGTTTGAGACCGCTGTCGTGGTTCGTATTAATAACGCAGCGGGCCAGAAGGTCTTGCCAGCAGCCCAAACTCTCGAGGTTCTGTTTGCAGTTTGTCGGCCTGTTATAAGACAGTCATGCATTTATGTTTTCATTCGTGCAAATAAAAGACCCATGGTGTGTTGGAGTTTGGGTTGTGATACCAGGTTGTTCCTCTGACAGGGAGCAGAGAGGAAGATGAGAGACGAAGAAAGGAAAAGGTCGAAGAGGCGGATGAAGAGTGGCACGGATTCTAGCAACAGCGGTAAGCGTCGATCAGTCTCACCTTTTAGCCGATCGCATAATTACAGTTCGGCACTCGGGTCTTTGGGGCCAACACCCAGCAACACGGCAGCGAGGTGAGATCTTGGCTGGACGACCCCCAGACGTGCGCATGGCCATTACATCTAAATAGGCCAAGCAGAACGCGCTACACGGGGGGCTGTTCGCTCCCGGTACGAGGTTATGAAAAAGCAACAGTTTGCACGTGTACAAAATTTCCATGGCTGTCATTCTGCAACGTGGCGTGCCTGTGTGCACACGCGCGTACCTTGGCACACTTGCACAGATATCTGCCATGAAAGCACACGTTCTCTGTGTTTTGTAGGGTCAGTTAGTGTTGACTATTGGCCGCTAATTGACTGGGTAGGTGAGAGAGAACCAGGCGCCCCTGACACTGCTGAACCTCTGCTCCTCTTCCTCCACAGGCAACGCCAAGCAGACGGCGGTGTCCAGCTCCGTCGGCAGGGACTGCACGTTCTTCAAGACGCTGGACGATCACGTGACCCAGCCTGTGCTGTTTATCCCTGAGACGCATTACAGCAGCATGCAGCGCCTGGTAAGTCTAGTGCGCGCACGTGCGAGACACCTCCAGGAATCCCAGGATTTGTGGTTAGCCCCAGCATTGTCGAGTCATGCTCCACACCTGGAGAGACGCAGGAAAACTGTGGGAAAAAATGTGGTGTGGGAAAAAATGGGCTGGGAAGAGGGAGGGGGAGAGAGGGAGAGAGGGAGGGAGGGAGGGAGAGAGAGAGAGAAAACAAGAGACTGAGAGAGGGAGAGAGTGATTGGCACATTATGGAGCTTACCCGACAGCAAACGAAACTCACCTCGAAAGAAGCTGGCCAGGCTGACTGACATGGAAGATTAAGTTGCCCCACTACACACACACACACACACATAAACACAACGTGTGCGCACACACACACACACATCCACACACACACAAATACATTTTCTGCCCTGTTTACACAGTCAACTAAAGGAAGAACTGCAGAGGTTTTGACAGGCTGCCTTTCCCACAATCTGTGTGGGTTTGTGTGTGTGTGTGCGCTTGTGTGTGGGGCTTTGTGTGTGCACATGTGTGTAAATCTGTGTGTGTGTACATACATGAACATTCCATGTGTTGCTGCTGTTGTCTGGCCAACTGTGATTGATTATCTGTGTGTGAAACAGATAACGCACTCTCTGATCAGGCAGTTAGATACACACTCGTGTGTGTGTGTGTGTGTGTGTGTGTGTGTGTGTGTGTGTGTGTGTGTTTCATTAGGTATTGCTAGGCCTCACCTGCACAGGTGAGATAATTTTAATGATAACATCGTCAGTGCCACCGTACTACAATGCTAGACAGGAAACGAGGCAACTCTTCCATGGCTCCCATCTCCCGCCATTATGGTGATATTATGCATCTGTGCCTCGCAGGCGCCCCCTAGCAGTCTGGAGGACACCGAGAGAAATTCACTGAAGCGTGTGGCGTGTTACTCCGAGTCTGGAGAGCAATGCGCTCTGCCACCAAGCAAACAGCCTCGCAAAGACGAACAGCAGAGAGGTACGATACCTGCCACAACACCAAACCGCACCACAACACAGCCTCCGCCAAACCACACCACTACAACGCGGCCTCCGCCAAACCACACCACGACATAACACACAGCCCCAGATACACCACCCTCACGTCACAACTCATCGCTGTTCTGCTTCCCCCTCCAACACTTGATTTTGGTTTGGATTTTGGTTCGTCCCCTCACAGAGCATGTACCGACGCGAACACTGCGCCACCCAGGATCTGAATGTTCACTTGCTTCTGTGTTGTTTGCAGTGCTACTCTACGTGCGACAGGAGTCAGAGGAGGTCTTCGATGCCCTCATGCTGGAGACGCCCACGCTGAGGGGACTGAGACGAGCGGTCAGTCCCGAGTTCCCTTCTTGCCCATTCTCACACCTCCCCGTTCTGTCTCTGTCCAGTATTTGCGAAGAGCTCGCTGTGAATCACGTCGGAACGTCTTTAGCGCCAAACCCATCTCTCCTTTGTGCTCTCAGATTTCAGAAAAGTACAGCTTGCAAGAAGACACCATTGGGAAAATCTTCAAGAAGTGCAAGAGAGGGTGAGTGACGTTTTTCCACGCCACTAAATCACGCCGTCCCTGGCCAGATGGCGTTGGCCATTTTGGCTCCAGGGAGGAAGGAGGGTTTTTAGCGCTCGCCGCCTGCCACCGCAACTAATGACCGAGCGGGTCTGGGAGACGGAGAAAGGCCGGGACGCCTCGTAAAGGTGTCGCTCATCCTGAACTGAGGGACTGTCATGTCTGGCAGCTCTCTGGCAGCCAAGCCGACGGGCCAGACAAACGAGAACCCCCGTGGCTTGTGGAATGCTGTAATCGCTGCTCCGTTTACAGGAAAATAAAGACTTTTGAGAAAGAACAAAAGGAAGAAAGACAGAGCTGAGGATCGTTTCCTGCGGTCGGAAGGCACGTGAGCAGGTCAAGGGGTAGATAGGGAGGTTTGGAACTCGAGCAAGGCGGGTGTCCGATTGCGCAAGACGGGTCGCACGGAAGTCTGGGGCGGAAAGAGTGCGCGGTGGCCGTGTGGTGCATGTGATGGCCGTCATTCCCATGAAATGCCTGGACGTGATCCCGCCCCGGACCTGTCCTTGTGATCTTGTGTTCGCAGTACGTGAAGGATTTGTTTATTTGCTTGCTTGTGTTTACGAATGATAAACCTGTACAGTCCCTGGGCCAGGCGCCGCAAAAGGCATCGTAGTATCGTGTCACAGGGGGAAGACTGCAGCCAGCAGGGTTGGCGAGAGCCGCCAACAAGTGTTTCTGCATGTCTGAGTGTCAGTAGCCTGGGATCCGTGGCAGACCTGCATGAGGGTGTGTGAGGGAGCAGGACAAGTCAAGTGACATTCTCTGCTACCCCCACCCCCAAAAACGGCTTCTTTGCCCTCAAACTTGGCAGACCAGCACATGAAGGCAACCCCCCCCCCCCCCCCCCGCACACACACGGTTCATCCTCCCGTCGGAGAGTTTTTG
Organism: Electrophorus electricus; assembly: GCF_041902795.1. Taxonomy (NCBI): domain Eukaryota; kingdom Metazoa; phylum Chordata; class Actinopteri; order Gymnotiformes; family Gymnotidae; genus Electrophorus; species Electrophorus electricus. The sequence goes on along the minus strand of NC_137506.1, from coordinate 1,327,032 downwards.
TGATTTATAATGCAAATGTTTTCAGCAAACCTTTTTGTTAACAAGCTCATTCTTTCACCCAGTTGTTTAGTCTAAAGCCCTGCTGTGTCTTTGGCAGCAGGTTAGATTATATGGCTTATGTGGATTATATGGACTGTATGGATTTTTTGAAAAAGAGGCTGTTTGTCACGTCACCTAACCCACGTCACCTAACCCACACAGGCGATGACAGCAAAAAGCCCATCCTGGTTTTCATGGGGGTGTTTTGGGAGTGTCTCTCTCTGTCACAGGCTCCAGATCAGATCTGACTGAAAGATCAGAATGGCTCTGCTCAGTGACTGGGTGGGTGAGAGGTGACAGAGGATCAGCCTCTTGGCCGGTTGCCATGGGGTGATGAATGTTCCCATAAGAAGGAGCAAGAATGTGGGAATCTTGTGTGATGTCTTTCCAGGGCAGAGCAGCTCCAAGAGGGTCACACAACCTCAGTCATGAGCACTAGTTCAGCAATTACATCACCAGTGCCAAACTTCTCAGAAGAAAAAAAAAACGGGTCCGTTCTCCTTTCACGCCTGGTTGGTTAACCTTCCACCTGTTTGTTTGTTTGTTTCTTTTTCAGGATATTCGTGAACATGGACGACAACATAATTGAACACTACAGCAACCACTCTGCCTTCCTCATCGAGATTTCCGAGGTCATGGTCAATCACTTCCAGGTCACGCTAATGGAGCTATAAGTGACCCCTGCCGGTGACATGAGCTGGAACTGTCGTCGCGCTGCCAATCAAAAGCACTGCCGCCTCTCGGACTGATCCCGTCGGACCGCGTCCGTCCAAACGAGGACAACAGAACATTGCACCCAGCTGCATGTGTTTACACCTAAATACGTCAGCTTAGCTGCCTTTGTAGATACAATTGATTCTTCCCAGGAATGTCTTTAATTATTTTTGTTGGCATACGACATCAGCAGTTACGATGCGTCGGACAAAATTGCAGTGAGCGGATGCGTTGTAAATATGAATTGTAAATATAAATAAGATTTAAGGAGCGTTCTCCGGGTGTGTTGCAGCGGCCATATACCGTGTGCCTCTGCGCTTCTAGTGATCGACGTCTGTCTGCTTGAAAAGCCCCGCCCCCTCCCCGCCGCTGTCTGCGGCTCGTCATTTCCGCGGCAGCGGAACGCGGTCGCGGCGTTTGCTTCTGGCTGCTGAGACCGTGTTTTCCTTTAATGGACGTTATCTGAGCTATAAAATAGGGCCCAACACTTCTGGCGAAGACTCTTCCCGCCTCTGCTTTCACGTCGGAAGCTGCCCGAGACAAGCGAGGCAGCTTCTGAGCCCAAACGTCACACATTTCCGCCGTGCGAGCCGCGTTTCTGTCAGTGTTTCGCCCGCAAAGAAGGAAAAGAAGAGAAAGATTCGGTTTTGGCGGCGGACCGCCGTTTACCGACTCCACACATTTCGAGGCTGCTTGGTCGGTTTCACGACAAAGCTCCTTCTCGTCCTCCCACATTTAATTAACAAAAGGTCCAAATGAACCACTGAAATTTACCCTTGAAAAAGTTCCAAATGACGAGCAGAATTTGAGCGTTTCATGCATGCTATGGGATTTGGCTTCACAAGAATTATGACATTTCAAGTATTTTGTGCTTCTGATGTGTATCATTTGTTTTTATTCCCTTTTGTATTTCATCTGATTTTATAAGGAAAATAAAAAGAATATCAATGTTTTGAATGTAATTCTAGTGTTGTTCTTGGTCAGTGACGTCAGTCGTAATTCGTAAATCATGATTAAAGTCACAGAAACCTCACCATTATAACTGATCCCAGCACAGCTCTGGTCCAGCAGACTTCCTGCTCTGACACAGCTCGTCAGGGACAGTTGTGGAAGTCACACAGACACACGGATCCGGAGTTTGCTGACACACCGAGTATGAACATTCCAGTGTAGCCAGCTGTTCTGTTTAAAATGACATTTTAATTCAAATCTGCCCTTTGTAAAAGATGCCATGGCAACAGGCCAGCAAGAGAATTTAAAGGCTGCAGTGAGGCAGGAGAACTTTATCTAGCAGAGCTGAACTTTATCTAGTAGAGCAGGAGAACTTTATCTAGCAGAGCTGAACTTTATCTAGCAGAGCAGGAGAACTTTATCTAGAAGAGAAGAAGAACTTTATCTAGCAGAGCTGAACTTTATCTAGCAGAGCAGGAGAACTTTATCTAGTAGAGCTGAACTTTATCTAGTAGAGCAGGAGAACTTTATCTAGTGGAGCAAAACTTTAGCAGAGCAGAACTTTATCTAGAAGAGAAGAAGAAGTTTATCTAGTAGAACAGAACCTTTATCTAGTCAGTGCCACTGGACAGATGTAATGGCTTTAAAAAAAAAACTCAGTGAAATTGAGTGTGTGTGTGTGTGTGTGAGTGTGTGTGTGTGTGTGTGAGTGTGTGAGTGTGTGTGTGTGTGAGTGTGTGAGTGTGTGTGAGTGTGTGTGTGTGTGTGTGTGTGTGTGTGTGTGAGTGTGTGTGTGTGTGTGTGTGTGTGAGTGTGTGTGTGTGTGTGTGTGTGTGTGTGTGTGTGTGAGTGTGTGAGTGTAGCCTTACAGGCTATGTTCCCTCCAGCCTGTCCGACGTTAGCCTTACAGGCTATGTTCCCTCCAGCCTGTCCAATGTTCACAGCCTTAGAGGCCCTGTTCCCTCCAGCCTGTCCGACGTTAGCCTTACAGGCTATGTTCCCTCCAGCCTGTCCAATGTTCACAGCCTTACAGGCCCTGTTCCCCCCAGCCTGTCTGACGTTAGCCTTACAGGCTGTGTTCCCTCCAGTCTGTCCAACATTCACAGCCTTACAGGCCCTGTTCCCTCCAGCCTGTCCGACGTTAGCCTTACAGGCTGTGTTCCCTCCAGCCTGTCCAATGTTCACAGCCTTACAGGCTGTGTTCCCTCCAGCCTGTCCAACGTTCACAGCCTTACAGGCTATGTTCCCTCCAGCCTGTCCGACGTTAGCCTTACAGGCTGTGTTCCCTCCAGCCTGTCCGACGTTAGCCTTACAGGCTGTGTTCCCTCCAGTCTGTCCAATGTTCACAGCCTTACAGGCCCTGTTCCCTCCAGCCTGTCCGACGTTAGCCTTACAGGCTGTGTTCCCTCCAGTCTGTCCAATGTTCACAGCCTTACAGGCCCTGTTCCCTCCAGCCTGTCCGACGTTAGCCTTACAGGCTGTGTTCCCTCCAGTCTGTCCAACATTCACAGCCTTACAGGCTGTGTTCCCTCCTCCACATACCTGATCTGCCCCTCGTTAAGGCTGTTCACTGAAGAAGGGAGATCTTAGCATGTAAACCTCAGTCCCCCCAACTCTTATAAGACCAACTTAAAATTTTTCTGCTCACTGAACAGACCTATTTTCACTTTCCATCTCCCTCGTGTTAGATACTTTGTGTGTGTTTGTGTGTGTGCGTGTAAGTGTGCACAAATGGTCTGTATGTTGCAGGATTGCTTCTTCATTCAATCGTGTTTGTTACTCCATTGCCATGACAGCAGGTATGCGAGTATTTTAATGCTCTGTTGTTGAGGGCTTTGGGTTTGGTGTGCTATTGTGTCATCACGTATTCTGCTTGTGACAAGGTGACAAAACCTTGTTAATGACATATGCTTTCTTTTAGATGGAACTGTCACACATCAGTTACTGTGCCAGCAAACACACACACACACACACACACACACACACACACACACACACACACACATAAATGCCTGCACATACATGCATATACATACACACAGAAGCTTAAGGATTCAGAGGTGGGGCGGTCTAATGAATCTTGACCTAGAAAAGCTATTCTCAAAGAAATAGCAGAAATAGCATTCACTCAGGTGCACAGCAAAATGATTGGCTAAAGAGCCACAATTCCAGAGCCCATGTGCTGACTGAGGCCTTAACTCTAATCATAGCTGTATGTATATATTTATGTAGTATTTCTTGCTAAACAATTTTTTATTCTATTTTTTTAATGCTTACTTACCCATTGTGTATTCCAGGCATGCCTTACACATACATTGCTGGAAAAAACTCTAATATTACATTGGAATTAAGAAAGTGATTATATAATAAAATTAATAAAATTGTCTTATTTAACTTTAGTTTAGGTAACTTTAGTTTAGGTAATAATAATATAACTTTAGTTTAGGTAATAAAACTGATACTGTGGAGCAGATCTAGGTATTCTGAACAAACACAAGCTTTTTATTAAATGTATTGCTTCATATTTCTGTTTGCACTCTCGCTCTCGCTCTCTGTCACACTCAGCTGGACCACAACATTGCATTGGGAAGGTGTTTCTGCCTGATTGTGCACAGTCACAAACATGGACAGAGGACCAGCCCTCCTGACTGCAAGGCAATAAATTCTACTTACAACAACAAATTATACTCACAGCACATAAACACATCATTTATGTAGTGGGGTGGAGGTGATAGCAGAGATACCCCGTATCTGTAGGGGGAGAAACCCTTTAGATACCCCGTATCTGTAGGGGGAGCCCTTTTATTCATGTGAAGGCTGCTTCCATTTTCTGCGTTGAAGAACAGAACAGTGTAGAATATCGAGTGTCATATCTTTCTTAACTTTTTTATTTTGCACAGTAACCTTCCTGCTTTAACTTGAAAGAGGCTAACATTTGTGTGTGTGTGTGTGTCTGACATGTGCACTGCGTACTAAACGTCAAGTTGTTTTGTCTCCTGCCTTGGGTATTGTTTCTGTAGCATGCAGTCGGTGTGAGCCCTCTCTCTCTCTCTCTCTCTCTCTCACACACACACACACACACACACACACAGCACACCAGGGATACACCATGGATCTGTGTGTTTATTTCAGAACTGTAATACACCCATATGATATTAGAGATCTCTAAAATGTATCTTCTGGCATTTTAGTTTTGTAGCTGTGTTTCCTTTAAAGCAGCGGTAGTCGGTTAGCAGCAGTCTTCCAGTGAGCTATAAAATTCGTTCTATTATCTTCTGTTTACACGCTAAATACACCAAAACAAAGCATTAACATTTCGAAAACAAACACAAAAATGCAAATACATGTTAAAGCACTGCATGCGCACAAACAAATCTGTTTACATCCCATAGGACGGAGCTGCTTGAGCATGACATCCCACTTCCACCTCTAAAGCTTGTCGAGCCACCGGATGAGTGGCACATCACGACTAACACGCGTAATTACTAACAACATAGTACTACTGAAGCGAAACAGCTCAAATGGCTTAGGTTTCATGTCCCATTAGGGCTTAATAACAGCAGTAATTATACGCAGGATACTTATACGGCCTGAAATAATATCACTTTTGATTCCACAACCCTCAGTTTTGAGCGAAGCCGGAAACAAAAGGTTGATTACTTCGGTTAATTGATATTGTCAAATCCGTCGGCCCACAGGATCCGCCGTTTAGCGGCGGTAAAAGATCTTTGGCAATTTCTGCTACTGTGGGACTGACCAGACGGCTGTGGTAACGTCGCTCTCGCGAGAGTCCCTGTGCCGATACCGAGAGCTCAGATCACAGCCGTCCTAACGCATCCGGTTCTTATTGCTGTCCTGCTCATATGCGATCAAAGACAGACTAATTTTTTTTAAATCAAATGTTATTTTTTATCTTCTAAATTGGATTACTCACTGAAAGCTGGTAATTTCATTAAATGAAAAAAAAAAAAAAAAAAAAAAAAATCCAGCCCATAAGACCAAACCTATCAGACCTGATTGATAAAAATCCTGGGCTGGCCTTAAATTTCTCTCCAGTGTCTGTGAGTAGCGTGGATGTTTGGGACATGCTAATGACCCAAACTGACCCGAGCGGAGCTGTTCCGGATGCGGTGAGGTTTCGTCCACCTGCTCAGAAGCCTGTACACGTGCGAGATGTCTCTGTGGAGTCCGTTTACGTGCAGTATCCTCACTGAGTCCTCATGCATGTGACGAGTGTCACTCGGACCGCGTCCGTGGCTCCTGGTGGTCCACACAGCCGAGCGTCCTTCGAAGCGGCGTACCTCGTAAATCCAGATTAGCAGTTTACCTCGTAAGCCTCTGCCCTCTCCGCATGAGTCCGTGCGGGGCACCGTGGGCGTCGGACCCCGCATAGTAGGGCCACTCCACCCAGCACCTGCACCCAGGCCCCCACCCATGCGAAGTAGAGCGACCCGGCCGGGCGGAGGCTCAGGCTGGGCATCTTGTGCACATCCAGTCCTTGGAACCCCGACACAGTGGAGGCCAGCTCCACGCCCAGCTCGGAGAGGTGTCGCGTGTACACTCCCAGCGCCGCCAAGCTGAGCAGGCCCGACAGCGCCACCAGCAGGCCGCCGCCTGCCGCCACATTTCTGAGCGGCGCGTCGGTCCAGCAGCGGATGCCGACGCTGGCGAGCACGACTCCCGTGCCGCACAGGAAGAGGGAGGAGAGTATGAGGGTGCGGGCGGCCCGCACCCGTGCATCCCGTTGGTACGGTCCGGACGCCGGCCAGCACTCCCTGAGCTCGGAGTTCGCCACCTGCAGACAGCTCTCCCACAGTCCGTCAGAGCGGAGGAGGAGGAGCTCCCTGCCTTTGGCTCCGCCCACGGCCTGCCTGGCCCCGCCCAGCCAAGCTTGCCCCTCGCGCCACTGAGGGGTGATGGCAGCCGTAAACAGCAGCACCAGTCCCAGTGGAGCAAACACGATACCCGTCACCATGGAGGCTGGTGTGTGCATTGTGGGTAATGAAGTTCCACAGAATAGGAAAGTCCGGATGAAGGTTTTCCGTTTTCAGGATGCTGGAAGGATCTTTAGTCGACACTGGGAAACGGCAGTTCCCGCAAACACACTCACACACCAGGGAAGGATTCCGAACGTCTCCGGCACAAAACACACGACGCAGGCAATCTTATGAAAAGACGCAGCTTCAGTTTTGGGGCATTACAGCGGCTACTGGGCTCGATCTGACTCCACCGGTCCGTCTCCTCTCCAGAATGGCTCCAAGCATCGCTGTTGCTCCTGGTAACTGGCAGAGTGTAGGTGAAGGTCTGCCTGTTGCTAAGAGACAGAACCTGGGTAATGTTATGGATGCAAGCTTGCTGACACATTTAGATGGGTCTGTGAGCATTCAGCTACGAAGGTGTGTGCACATGTCCTTCTCTGTCAAGGCATTATTATTGACCTTGAGCATTGTGTGTGTGTGTATGTGTGTGTGTGTGTGTGTGTGTGTGTGTGTGTGAGAGAGAGAGAGGGCTCACACCGACTGCATGCTACAGAAACAATCCCCAAGGCAGGAGACAAAACAACTTGAGGTTTAGTACGCAGTGCACATGTCAGACACACACACACAAATGTTAGCCTCTTTCAAGTTAAAGCAGGAAGGTTACTGTGCAAAATAAAAAAAGTTAAGAAAGATATGACACTCGATATTCTACACTGTTCTGTTCTTCAACGCAGAAAATGGAAGCAGCCTTCACATGAATAAAAGGGCTCCCCCTACAGATACGGGGTATCTAAAGGGTTTCTCCCCCTACAGATACGGGGTATCTAAAGGGTTTCTCCCCCTACAGATACGGGGTATCTAAAGGGTTTCTCCCCCTACAGATACGGGGTATCTCTGCTATCACTTCCACCCCACTACATAATTGATGTATTTATGTGCTGTGAGTATAATTTGTTGTTGTAAGTGTGTGTGTCTGTGTGTGTGTGTGTGTGTGTGTGTGTGTGTGTGTGCGCATGCTTAGGACAGAGCAACAGCACAGCCTCCAGGACATTCAGGGCAAAGCTTCCACACCAGACGTGACACTCCACAGCCCAGTAAAGCTCGGCCCCAGAGACAGGACTAAATACATAAACACACAACTCGGTAAACACGACACCTGCGTCTGCATTTACTGTCAGAGACAAGTAACAGTCAAATATAATCAGATATACATGTCTATAGAACCCATAAAACATAAAACGCAGATGCTGCCAACTTCTGTATGAGGTTATGTATATAAACATTAATGGTGTTTAATGAAGCGTTTGACGGTTGGGTAATGGTGGGTGGTACAGCGGAAGTCCTCTGATATCACGGTTGTGCCCAAATTCAATGAGTTTTACCTTAATCAATCATAGAGCTCATTTCGCAGACTGATTTTGCTTATCGTGTTGTTGTCTGGGGTCATGGCAACTACAAAGCTCAAACATCAAAAGGTCCACTGTGCAAACGGAAAGCGTTCAGCAAATAACCACAAAAACGTTGATCTGAAGAGAGCCTGGAGTCTGTGAATCGCTTTCTTTATCTCTTTCACACAGAATCGTGTCACACACTTACGGGTTTTGTTCTGTGTGTGTCTGGAGGGCTGTAGCTGTCTGAGGATTGTGTGACACTGAGCCAAACTAAAGAGGAACTCTTGGAACGGCCACTTGAGTTTCAAGCTTGCACCGTAGTGTCACCGAACCTTTTATAATGTTACACATCTGTAAGACAATCCTGCAAGTGCTCCACTTAAGGGGACAGACACAGCGACAGTACGACACCTCCGCCTGGAATCGCAGAGGGATCTCATTACAGAGATATGTAGACACACACAGACGACCCAGTGAGGCATCACATTACAGACATGCAGACACACACAGACGACCCAGTGAAGGATCACTGGGGATCTGATTACAGAGATATGGAGACACACTATGGACAGTCTTTATAAACAATTCTTTATGTTTACAATGATGTGGACAGTGTTTTTACAAACAACTTTGTTTACAATGATGTGGACAGTGTCTTTACAAACAATTATTTATGTTTACAACGATGTGGACAGTGTCCTAATAAACAACTCTTTATGTTTACAATGATGTGGACAGTGTCCTAATAAACAATTCTTTATGTTTACAATGGTGTGGACAGTGTTTTTACAAACAACTTTGTTTACAATGATGTGGACAGTGTCTTTACAAACAATTATTTATGTTTACAACAATGCGGACAGTGTCCTAATAAACAATTCTTTATGTTTACAATGATGTGGACAGTGTCCTAATAAACAATTCTTTATGTTTACAACAATGCGGACAGTGTCCTAATAAACAATTCTTTATGTTTACAATGATGTGGACAGTGTCCTAATAAACAATTCTTTATGTTTACAACGATGTGGACAGTGTCCTAATAAACACTTGCATTTCCAGTCTTCCTTGATGTTTAGCCCTCATGGTTGTCTTCTGTATAATCAGTAGAAGTTTCACTGCAACAATTTGCAAATGTTCACAATATTCTTCTCTCCCATTTTTTACATATTAACATTAGCATACAAATATGTTAATTAAAACAAATGTAACTTCTAAAGAACATTCTTTAAAATCATGAATTTAAAACTGCTTATATGTAAAGATTCAGACAGATTTGTTCTTTTTTTAAAATGAATATTAAAGTTCCTCACAGTCATTGAAGATACACAACTCTCAGAGAGAGACATCTGTGTATACAGAGGTTCTTATTCCAGTTCGGTTTCCAGTTCCAGAACCAGCATTCCGACTGGAGTCTGGATTGAAGTAACACCAACTTCCTTTCATCGGGTGAACTTCACCTAAATGTGCTTTGTTACCACATGCTGGTGGAGCAAGACTTGGTATTCTTCCTCCTGAAGACAGCCAGCTTGGGGGAGGGGAGGGGGGGTTCAGAGGAGGATGATGGACCCCCCCCCCCCCCCCCACCCCCCACGAGACTCCCTACGGTTAGCTTTAAAATATGGTTAATGTTGCTTAGCAACACTGACATTAATAATTCTTGTGAGAACAAGGTTGGAAAATCGGAACGCTCCGTCTGGAAGCGGCCTGACCCGGCTCAGTTCCCGGTGTGGGAGGGGCCACAGGGCCCCGAGAGGCTGGGCTCTGGGTCCTCAGATGTAGAAGTATTTGTCTGAGGAGCCGCTTTCCGTTTGGTCGCCGTGCACGTCGGCATACCCTGAGTGCGCATGTCCGGTTACAAGGGTAGAGTCTCCGTCACTCGGGACGTCGGAGTCCACGAGCTGCTCCCCATCACTCAGGCTCAGGTCATACACCCTGCTGTCGCCCCCGGCAACCGCCATAGGCGGCGGGGCTGTTTGGTGCCGATTCCTCTCTGCAGAAAGTTTCTGGATTTCTTGGTATAGCTCCTCATTGCACTGCTTCCACTGGAGGAACTTTAGCGACGTGAGCTCGGAATCTTCCAGAAGCTTATTAATGATCTGCAGCTCTGCTTCTTTGGCCTGGAAGAGGTATTTAGCCAATCAGAACAGAGCCAACATGCCAGTGTAGAAGTATAGCAATATGGTTGATAAACCAGAAAGCATAAGAACAAGCATATTTATACTTTTTCATGCATATTTAAATCATATTAATCACTTATTTGTTGCTTCTGTTTTATAGACTCAGTAGATATCGTGCTATGCCGATCAAATATATAACTGTTAGCTTAAGAAGCGCACGGGAGGGTTGTTCTTAAATAGGAATTCATACAGTGTGTGTGTGTGTGTGTGTGTGTGTGTGTGTGGACCGCATGCTACTGAGTCAATCCTGAACAATACAGACAATACACAATACTGGACAGTACTGAACAATACAGAGACAATACTGGACAATGCAGAGACAATACTGGACAATTCAAAGCATAGGTATAGTAATTGCACCTCACACCACTCATATAATGTGTGAGGCTGGGTGGTGTGAGTGATGTCCCCTCACACCACTCATATAATGTGTGCGGTTGGGTGGTGAGTGATGTCCCCTCACACCACTCATATAATGTGTGAGGTTGGGTGGTGAGTGATGTCCCCTCACACCACTCATATAATGTGTGAGGTTGGGTGGTGTGAGTGATGTCCCCTCACATGAAAATGATCATGTATACCCTTAAAAAATTTTTTTTGAAAATGTATTTTTTAAATTTACTTACGTTGTTTTTGCATTTCAGAAATCTTATTTAAAACCCACAATGTAACATGGCACTTAAATACACTACACTGAGTTTAGTTTACATGTATGCAATTTAAGCAATAAAAATGTTGATTTTTCTAAAACAGAAACCAATTATTTGTTTATTCTAAGAGATCTGTCTTATATTCTCTTTTACATTTCGTATATTTGCTACTGCTGTTTAATAAATCAGAAGCATTTCTTATCCGAGTGCTCGATCAATGGAAGGCTAACCCACAGAATAATGCAGTGCCGACACCACAACTCACCTTGAGTGTGCTCTGGAGGGCACGCAGGGTGTGGATTTTCTCATTAATGACTGGGTTTTTATTCCGCCGTATAAATGACCTCCGTAGCTGGTCGTGGGTGATGGGCTGACTCTGACCAATCAGAGACACTCCTCCCTCCTTCAGCTTGTTAAAGAGGTCCCCCATTTCATCCTCAGCCCCTGAGAAAGAGAGAAAGAGATGTTATACTGGGATTTGTAGCACATGCAATTCACACACTTTCTGCAATTATTTCCTAAGCCATAAAGTGATAATATTCTGTTTTGAAATAAACATCCAATAACATCCAATTCAGCTACTATAGTAAAAGTTGTTGGCATCGTTCAAAGGATTCTAGTTCAAAACCTAAATCAAGGCCCATAGTTGAGGCCTACGATACCTGCAGCTTTACTGCCACCTGCTGGTAAGGTAGTTGTTGCACCTCCTCCTTTTGGTTTGCTCTTCCGCGGGAGAGTGTTTGACTGCACCTTCTTCGATAAAGACAGCAGACAGAACTTCAGATCTTAGATTTGAAACTCAGTGGTGTCTACGTGTGTAGCTGTGGTGGTGTTCACATGTGCTCTCCTCACAAGACAGCATAATGTATGTGAGAGCGTGTTTGTGTGTGTGTGTGTGTGTGTGTGTGTGTGTGTATGTGTGTGTGTGGTTTCTTCTTACTGTGGAGGCCTTCTTCTTTGGTAGGCGGGGGGAGTTTGAACCGTCCTCCTCTGACTCTGTCTCACTATAGCACTCTGTCAACACAAGAACCAATTAGCAAACTGTCTCAAAAAAACCAATCAACAAAATGTTCTGTCCAACATGAACCAATTAGCAGTGTATCCAGTTCATCAATATGTGATGTACAATAACACAAACAAATAATTAAACATCTAAAGTACAAACGATCTACCATCTATAAAAGGTGCATCACCATCTACACAACCACCTGCTCCTGGTGGTTGTTTTTAATTGATTAAAAAATAGTATTTATAAACCAATCAGTGCAAAAATAGCAGTGACACTCAGAATATTCTGTGGTCAGAGACTGGTCAAACATCTGAGCAGTCAGTAGTCCTACCAGCTTCACTGTCTGGCAGGTTCTGTTGGAACTTCCTGTACTTCTGAATGGCAGTGATCAGAGAGTTGATCCACCTGTAGACGATATATACAATCGTTCCTGTGGTTTAAACCACTCAAACGCTCATTTCAACCCACATTTTTATTTATCCACTTTTGGATATTAATATTTAGTTCGTTTTTGCATATCTGATCTGTGGGTGATTTTTCCTGCTCTGCGTTTTCTTTCCGTCAGCGTTATTGGCAGCGCAAGTCCAGTGTTGTGCACTTATGTGATGCTATGGCCTTTTCTTGTGGTGAGGAGTGAGACCACTAAACCCAAACTTAACCCAAACCCAAAGTCATCTCACTGCCATGCTGATTCCCAAAACATAAGTATAACCACAGTCAGACATGGATCCAAGCACGTGCTCTTAAGGTCACGCGCTCTTACGGTCACGCGCTCTTACGGTCATGCATAATAGCAGCAGCCAATGCAGTGTATGTGTGTGTTTGAAAGAGACACAGCAAGAGAGAGGAGCCAAATTTAGCATTTTAATGATGGGAGCACAAATGTGGTGGTGGAAGACGTTCAGGGAAGATCTACCCTAAATCTCCAGACCATTAAAATATATCCAGAAGATTAAAATACCTCCAGACCATTAAATTATCTCCAGACCATTAAAATATATCCAGAAGATTAAAATATCTCCAGACCATTAAAATATATCCACATGGTCTCACTAACAGTAGCGAAGATGAAGTAACTAGCACACAGTCACCTTCCGGGTGAGCCAGTGAGGGCTTCTGGCAGCTCAGAGTGACGGTCATGACACCATCATGCTTTTATGTCCTAGTTGTTCATGCAGAACAGTGCATTCTTTTAATGATTCATTTTTACTGGAAATACAAAAAAATGGAAATACTAAAGAAAGGATTAAAGACAAACTGTCAATTCCTCTAATGTAATAAAGAATAATTACTAAAATGTGATTATATTTATCCAACTAATTTATAGTATTATAAGGGAGATATTATATTAATATCCATTTTAAATGGACACTTTTTCCAGCATATATAAGTACTTATACCAAACAATTTCACTGATTTTATGGGGAGATCAGCTCAGTTTAATGTAAGTAAAAATTTATGAAAAAGGGTAGAAGGCTCAGTGATTGGTGGACAAGGCAGACTGGGTGGGGTGTGGGCGGAGCCAGATGGAGGGGCGGGGTTAGGGTGATCACACCAGACGATACGGGCAGGAAGTGCATTTTGTTGTTTTTATTTGACAGTTTGTTTTTATTTAAGCAATGCACTCACTTGCTCATGTCGGTAACGTTGTCGGCGGCAAAGAAGAAGTTCTGGAAACGTGGGTGGGACATTTTAAACACGCTGGAAAGAGAGAGAGAGAGAGAGAGAGAGAGACAGAGAGAGATGTAGAAAGGGAGAGAGAGAGAGAGAGAGAGATAGAGATAGATAGATAGATAGATAGATAGATAGATAGATAGATAGATAGATAGATAGATAGATAGATAGATAGATAGATAGATAGAGATGGGGTGGAAGAGAGAGAGAAAGGGAGAGAGACAGAGATGTAGAAAGGGAGAGAGAGAGAGAGAGAGAGAGAGAGAGAGAGAGAGAGAGATTTATTCTTACATTAAAACGAATCTGCAGGCCAAAGTGTTTGTGGCTAAATTAAAATCATCATTCATTCTGCAGTGGGTTTGTTGTGAACATGTAGCTCTTTCCTCACTAGTGTTACACACAGCAATCACCAGCAGGGGTCTTCCCCTCCTCTCACTATACACAAACTCACGCTTCCACGGCTATAACGAAGGTCACTTACTTCAGTGCATTAGTGCACCTTTGATTCACACAATAAAGAGAATTTCTACACAATAAACGTTAGAAAGATACACCCTATGTGGAATTCGCATGTTGTTATGCTACCTGCCCAGCAGGGGGCAGACCAGTTTAGGTGAGCAGGGAGTGACAATCAGTAGGCATTCAATTATTTTATAGATGAGTAGGGCAGTTATTGAAATCTGAAGAAAACAGGGTTTTTTATTATTATTATTTTCAAATCGTTAATTGAGCAACATGCATCACTGAATGGTAAACATACTCATGGCAGTTTGGAAACAGAGCATCCTTATACGTGTGTGTAAGAACTCACTACTTCCTCTTGTGTTCCCCTGCACTCTCGATGCTGTAGCTTCCAATTTTCACTAAGCCAACTGCTTTCTCCTCCTGTGGTTACAGAATGAGTGCAGTTACAGAATGAGTGCAGTTACAGAATGAGTGCAGTTACAGAATGAGAGAGGTTACAGAATGAGTGCAGTTACAGAATGAGTGCAGTTACAGAATGAGTGCAGTTACAGAATGAGAGAGGTTACAGAATGAGTGCAGTTACAGAATGAGTGCAGTTACAGAATGAGTGCAGTTACAGAATGAGAGAGGTTACAGAATGAGAGAGGTTACAGAATGAGAGAGGTTACAGAATGAGTGCAGTTACAGAATGAGAGAGGTTACAGAATGAGAGAGGTTACAGAATGAGAGAGGTTACAGAATGAGTGCAGTTACAGAATGAGTGCAGTTACAGAATGAGAGAGGTTACAAGTGTGGCTTATTGCATGATGTTATGTCTGTGTACGGTGTGTGTGGCATCTGGAATGTAGTTCTCTGTGTTGGTCAGTGACATCATTGCTTGTATACCAGGTATTAAATGTGTAAGTGTGTGTGTAAGTGTGTGTGTGTGTGTGTGTGTGTGTGTGTATCAGGGTGTTCTGTAATCGTGTGTCTGTGTTTATCAATGTTTATCAGTGAGTTCTGTAATTGTTTGTGTGCATGTGTGTTTATTGGGTAGTTCTGTAATTGTGTATAGTCACCTGTTGGCGAGTGTGTATTTTGTCGCCTGTCGCGTGTTCTGTAGAGTCACCTGTCCTGTACAGTCGCCCGTCGCGTGTCCTGTACAGTCGCCCGTCCTGTACAGTCGCCCGTCCTGTACAGTCGCCTGTCCTGTACAGTCGCGTGTTCTGTACAGTCGCCCGTCGCGTGTTCTGTACAGTCGCCTGTCCTGTACAGTCGCCTGTCCTGTACAGTCGCCCGTCGCGTGTTCTGTACAGTCGCGTATCCTGTACAGTCGCCTGTCCTGTACAGTCGCCCGTCGCGTGTTCTGTACAGTCGCGTATCCTGTACAGTCGCCTGTCCTGTACAGTCGCCCGTCGCGTGTTCTGTACAGTCGCGTATCCTGTACAGTCGCGTATCCTGTACAGTCGCCCGTCGCGTGTTCTGTACAGTCGCCTGTCCTGTACAGTCGCCCGTCGCGTGTTCTGTACAGTCGCGTATCCTGTACAGTCGCCTGTCCTGTACAGTCGCCTGTCCTGTACAGTCGCCCGTCGCGTGTCCTGTACAGTCGCCTGTCCTGTACAGTCGCCTGTCCTGTACAGTCGCCTGTCCTGTACAGTCGCCCGTCGCGTGTTCTGTACAGTCGCGTATCCTGTACAGTCGCCTGTCCTGTACAGTCGCCCGTCGCGTGTTCTGTACAGTCGCGTATCCTGTACAGTCGCCTGTCCTGTACAGTCGCCCGTCGCGTGTTCTGTACAGTCGCCTGTCCTGTACAGTCGCCTGTCCTGTACAGTCGCCTGTCCTGTACAGTTGCCCGTCGCGTGTTCTGTACAGTCGCGTATCCTGTACAGTCGCCTGTCCTGTACAGTCGCCCGTCGCCTGTCCTGTACAGTTGCCCGTCGCGTGTTCTGTACAGTCGCGTATCCTGTACAGTCGCCTGTCCTGTACAGTCCCCCGTCGCGTGTTCTGTACAGTCGCGTGTTCTGTACAGTCGCCTGTCCTGTACAGTCCCCCGTCGCGTGTTCTGTACAGTCGCGTATCCTGTACAGTCGCCTGTCCTGTACAGTCGCCCGTCGCGTGTTCTGTACAGTCGCGTATCCTGTACAGTCGCCTGTCCTGTACAGTCGCCCGTCGCGTGTTCTGTACAGTCGCCTGTCCTGTACAGTCGCCTGTCCTGTACAGTCGCCTGTCCTGTACAGTTGCCCGTCGCGTGTTCTGTACAGTCGCGTGTTCTGTACAGTCGCCTGTCCTGTACAGTCCCCCGTCGCGTGTTCTGTACAGTCGCCTGTCGCGTGTTCTGTACAGTCGCGTATCCTGTACAGTCGCGTATCCTGTACAGTCGCCCGTCGCGTGTTCTGTAGAGTCACCTGTTGGCTGGTGTACCAGTAGATGGTGGCCCCCTTGAGGACAAACCAGAAGCGTTGCCACTTCTGGGTCATGAAGACACTACTCTCCTTTCTCTTCTTCCAAAGCCACCCGTCACAGTCTGGACGGCCCAGCTCACGACATGACACGCGTCTGCGGCTCAGGGCTGTCTGTGTGCCTGGCGAGAGTCGGGCTCAGAGGTCAGAGTCAAAAGGCAGTGCTAAGTATAAACTGCATCCTCAGGGGAAAAAAAAAACAAAACAAAAAAACACCTTCAGGTGCATCTTTTACTACAGAAAATATCAGTCTAACGCGTGACTGTGGTTATATCCCTCATAAAGGTGATTAATTCTTAGTCTTAACTCAGGGCTACATGCAGTTCATACCTTTAATGGTATACTTCTTATTCTCCTTCTCCTCCTGTAGGGGGCAAAATGAGCAAAATCAATCCTAGTTATAGGATATAGACCTTCTGAGACCAGGAAATAGAACACAAACATACAAAAGCATGTCAGAAATGCTGAATTAGACAAACCTCACCACGAAAATCTTTTTCACGCTGATTTAAACACCCAGGTAATTTTACGTAAGATTTCCTGATTACGACACTAACTGTTGACAGGTTGTATGTGTGTGTGTTTTTACTTTTATACATCTGAGTGTGCTTATTTTTACGCATGTGCAAGTGTGAACGTGGTGTGCGTACATGCATTTGTGTGTGCATTTATACCTATTCCAGGGTGTAAGATTGTGTGTGTGTGGGAACTTACCCTGTTGCCTCCCATCTCAGGGCAGGAGCCCATCCTGACACGGTTGGAGTCCAGGCTGAGGGGGGAGGGGCTTCTCCGCATGGTGGATGGCTCCTCGCCCAAGCCCCTACGCACTAACCCCGTCTCTGATCCTAGGAGAAGAGGGAGATCCGTTAGTTCTATAATCAACAATTAGGAGGTTAAACATGTAATAATCATTCAGTGCCTTAGAAACAGAAAAAAAAGCATACACCTGACACTCACACCTAACACACACACTTGACACCTGACACCTGACCCACTCACCACACACCAGACACAGACGTGTAGTGCAGACTGTGATGTGTAGAACTGTGCATGGGCCTGGTCCTCACCTTCCCTCTGCTGGTCAGTGGACGACGTGAAACTCTGACTCCCATCAAAGCTGTAATCACTGACGCGCTCGGACAACTCCTGACCCTCGGGGGTCAGCACCGCTGCCCTGAAACACACACCCACACACACGCACGCACACCCACACACGGACCAAAACACACACACACACGCAGACGCATGTACAACACACACACACACGCACAGGCACGCACACCCACACACGGACCAAAACACACACACACACGTAGACGCATGTACAACACACACACACACACACACAGGCACGCACACCCACACACGGACCAAAACACACACACACACACGCAGACGCATGTACAACACACACACACGCACAGGCACGCACACCCACACACGGACCAAAACACACACACACACGCAGACGCATGTACAACACACACCCACACACGGACCAAAACACACACATGCAGACGCATGTACAACACACACACACGCACAGGCATGTACACCCACACACGGACCAAAACACACACACACACGCAGACGCATGTACAACACACACACACGCACAGGCACGCACACCCACACACGGACCAAAACACACACACACACACACACACGCAGACGCATGTACAACACACACACACGCACAGGCACGCACACCCACACACGGACCAAAACACACACACACACACACGCAGACGCATGTACAACACACACACACGTACAGGCACGCACACCCACACACGGACCAAAACACACACACACACGCAGACGCATGTACAACACACACAGACGCACAGGCACAAACAAGCACACCCACGCACACGCGCACACACACGACCGTATTTATGTATACATGCACACACACACACACACACACACACGCACGCACACACACGCACAGGCACAAACAAGCACACCCACGCAAACACACACGCACACACACGACCGTATTTATGTATACATGCACACACACACACACACACACACACACACACACACACACGTATTACTGTTTCCATTAACTTTTGAATGACTCAACAGCCTAACAAACCTTTGGCTCCCTCCTTACCTGTAACCCACAGGATATTTTACACGTCCTTTAGAAGAGAGACACCTCCAACTCTGCCCCACACCTTCACATCATATCGCTTTCACTTACCCACAAACACTAACCTCTTCTTTACTCACTCAGTGGAAAGTGTGTGCAAAACACACACGTATTAATCTCCACCCACCGCCGAAACAAAACAAACACCGTGTTTAGCAACAGAGCTATTTACCTCCAGAGAACGAAACCTCCACACAGCCTTTTGGGACAGATAGTGAACACAAACAGAGAAGCTTCTGGGATATCTAAAGGCCGGAAAACAGGCTCAAGCTGATATGTGAGTGGGTTTGCTCGTCTTCTGTTAAATCACCCACTGCAATCCAGCACACTTCCTTTTACACACACTCGTATCTGGAAAAGCAGCAGACAGAAGTGTCTTGGTCTTCTATTAGGTGTTAGAGCTGCATGTTGCAACCCTGGTGTGTAGAAAACCCACATTAATAACAGCAATACTTACAGCGATACAACACCTGAGTCAGTGTATACAGCAATGACTACAGCAATACAACACCTGAGTCAGTGTACACAGCAATGACTACAGCGATACAACACCTGAGTCAGTGCATACAGCAATGACTACAGCGATACAACACCTGAGTCAGTGTACACAGCAATGACTACAGCGATACAACACCTGAGTCAGTGCATACAGCAATGACTACAGCGATACAACACCTGAGTCAGTGTACACAGCAATGACTACAGCGATACAACACCTAAAACAGTGTACACAGCAATGACTACAGCGATACAACACCTAAAACAGTGTACACAGCAATGACTACAGCGATACAACACCTAAAACAGTGTACACAGCAATGACTACAGCAACAGGACCCCTGAGTGAGCGTACAGAGCAATAACAAGGCAACCGCGAGGCCCATGGGAGAGGATTGGAAACGCTGACAGCTGAGCTGAAACTTGTAAAGCTTCTGAAATCAGCCACGTCTCACATGAGGCGCCAACGCTGCAGGTGTCCTGGCTCCAGGCCACTGGAACGCCTCAGTAAGGCCAAAAGTTTCCCCCAGAAAGCAACAACAACCACAACAACAACAACCAGCACTAGTGAGCAGGCGTGGGACGGAGCAGGCGGGCTCACCTGTAGGAGCAACAGCGGACAGACGCCGGCGTGTGTGTGAGGACGGCGTGCCTGCCTCTCTCCTCCTGTTCTTCCTCGCTCACTTTCTCTTCCCCCTGAGAGGTAAAAGGGAAGGTGTCCGTCAAGAGTCCCGCCAGGACCACAGGGAAGGGACACTTCCTCTTCTGGGTGTGTGTACCCCTGTGTGTATGTGCACTGCATGTGTGCACTTATGTGTGCTAGTAGAGTGTGTGCATATGTTTATGAGTGTGTGAGTGTGAGTGTGTGTGTGAGTGTGTGAGTGTGAGTGTGTCATATGACTCTTTATAAACGTAAGCCATGCAGCTGTCATTCTGAAAGGCCATCCACTCAGTGACATCTAAATCTGTTTAGAGGACAGCAACACACCCACACACACACACACTCACACACACGTACGCTTAGTTTTTCTCTGTGATATGTGTGCGATTGTGTTAAAAGTGTGTGTGTGTGTGTGTGTGTGAGTGAGTGAGTGAGTGCGAGTGTGTGTGTGAGTGAGTGTGTGTGTGTGTAAGTGTGTAAGTGTGTGAGTGAGTGTGTGTGTGTGTGTGTGTGTGTGTGTTTCATAAAAGCCAAAAAGTGATACCACAAAGAGGAAGTGGGTACAATAGTTCAGCATCACCTCAGCAGGTGGTCATCTCTCTTCTCACTGTGGACGTCCAATCAGGACGTCCATATGTGTCTAACAGCTTTTATAACTGATCCCGTACTAAGCTGTCAGCAAACCCTGAGCTCACGGTCTGAGCCACCAGTCAACGTGACAGACACAGACTAACGCTTAGCCATGACCCACAATCATTTACTGTTACCAAACGGTCAGATTATAGTCAGAGAACAGCATTATGTAAATGAGAGAAGTACTTTTTCAAATGAGATTCTACTAAATGAATGCCACCATCTTGTGTTTATCGTTCAGACGAACATTTTCAAGTAAAGTATTCCTCAGGACCTTCCGGTCACTCTAACTCACACGCTCATGCTGACTTTAATATGACATAAAAAAATTGATAAAGCTATTCTTGTAAGGATGGCGTAATAAGACTGATCAGACTCACCGGTGAGAAGGAAAATTCTATTGGCTTGTTGCTGCGCTTGATGGAGACGGAAGAGTCGCCACGTTCGTCTCTCCTCCTGAGAGAAAACGGCATGCGTCTGAGGAGCAGGGATATGCCGTGTGGACTCTCCTGTAGTTTCTCCTCCAGATATTTCCTGCTCCAGCCCACCTGGAGACACACACACTCACTGCGTTACGGCACTCCAGAAGCCAGAGGTTAGCACGCTCACGTTGGTGAACTGCCTATCGGAGTTCATTTGTGGCGAGCCAGACAGAACTTTTTCTTAAGGAAGCTTTTCCTTTAAATAGCACTCAGGTACTACAAATTAGGGTCAAACCTATTGTCAGGGCAAACCTATCGACAGCGCTGGCAGAGTTTTGTCTATAGTTCCGCAGCTGCAGGTGAACAGGTCAATATTACCACTTCCTGTGAACATGGCCACTAAGGAGCTAAAGAAAAAAGGATGTATTTATCAGATTGATGTACTACATTTATCTTGCTGTCCTTGTGTAGGCAAAGTTCATTTCATTTGTTGGGCAGATGGAACGGACAGACCAACTACACCTGTACAGATTACTGCTAGAGCGTGACAAACGCACCAATGACACAGGAGAAGCCACGCCCACTGAAGCCCTGGCTCCTCCTCCCCGCATCTATAATGCTAATTATGTAAATGAGGATTCCTATTAGAGCTATATGGGTAATAATAATAAGAAGTATTAGTCTCCTCACCACAATCTGGTCGTTGACCTGAATGACCTCGTCTCCCGCCAAAATCTTCGAGGACTCTGACGGACACTGTGATTGGGCCATGAAGGAGAAAGAGCGTCACTGATATGTTAATTTACAGTCACATGATTCTATAAAGCAGAAACACACACACACACACACACACACACACACACAGACACAGACACAGACACACAGACACAGACACACAGACACACACACAGACACACACACAGACACACACACAGACACACACACAGACACACACACACAGACACACACACACAGACACACACACACAGACACACACACACAGACACACACACACAGACACACACACACAGACACACACACACAGACACACACACACACACAGACACACCTCATCCTGAAAGATCCCCCGCACACACAGCTAATTCACCAAACACACTGGGGATGTGTGTGTGTATTATAATATTATAATATATATATATGTGTGTATGTGTGTGTGTGTATATGTGTGTGTGTGTGTGTGTGTGTGTGTGTGTGTGTGTAAGTGAGTGTGTGTGTGTGTATGTGTGTGTGTGTGTGTGTGTGTGTGTGTGTGTGTGTATAAGTGTGTGTGTGTGTGTGTGTATAAGTGTGTGTGTGTGTGTGTGTATAAGTGTGTGTGTGTGTGTGTGTATAAGTGTGTGTGTGTGTGTGTGTATAAGTGTGTGTGTGTGTGTGTGTGTGTGTGTGTGTGTGTGTGTGTGTGTGTGGATGTATGTGTATGGGTGTGTGTGTGTGTAGTTTCAGGCCTTGTTTCCCTAACAGATCTATGACGTCTACACCAACAGCTCTGTCAGGTCTACACCAACAGCTCTGTCAGGTCTATCCCTTGCCCTCCTCCCTCAGTTTCCCTCCATCGCTTTCTGAGTCTCTCTCCCCATCACTCCATCCTCATCTCTCTCTCTCCTGTACTCTCTCCAGTCTTTAGAGGTGGGGTACGTGGTGTCATTAATGCCCATTTCTACACCGAAACATTCAGAGGTTTGACCATCGAGTGTCCAGGCTGCACATGAACTCGAGAAGGACAGCAAGCTTCAGAGACCTTCTCAGCTGTGCTGGAGACGTAATGCTGGTTGGAGGGCGTGGAGGTGATTTCAAGACCCTGCAAAACAACCACAGTGCAGTGACACACTCACTCAGACAAGCCATTCACCTAGGAGACCTCCTCAACGTCCTCAACCTGGCCGAAGCGCTTTCAGTTCTCTCACAGTAATACGTTTCTGTTCACTTAAGTGATTTTGCATTAAAAAACATGACAGTAAAATGGATTCCTGTTACACTTTCTTCACTGACTAATCTGTGCCAACAGCAGGCAGGTTCAGTGATGCAGGGTTCAGTGCAGCCACAACCAAGGTGTTCAAATAACAACTACAGCAACACACCCCCAAATCATACCACATGTTCACTGCTCAGTAACAGTAAACTCTGCGCTGGACCTCGGTGTGTGGCGGCACTTGTTTCAGTGTGCAGCGGGACCATTTCAGGACTTCCCTACCGAGCTTTGAGTTGGCACTTTCGAGATGGCATCGAGACACACGATGAACCGCCGACTCAAAACCTGTTTAAGTGAGCCACAGCCTCCAGCCTTTGAAGGAAGATGTCACAACCTTCTAGTCAATTACACCCTCACAAAAACACAAGGGTGGGACTTGTTGCCTTTGTACCCCAGAGTTCATGCAGTTAGTGACCCGTGCAGGATCTCAGACTCGCAGGTTGGCAGCACCCTCTCTTCCTGAGACAGCTGGACTCTGGAGACACGATGCGGGTCAAAGCAATGGAGCATCCATCTCAACCTCAAAACCGTCGGGGGAAGCCCCAGACGTCCAACTTCGGACGGCTTTATCGGAGGAACTGAGTCTCTTTTGAGTGTACAAATATCTTTCTTTCACTCTCTCTGTCTGACCGGTGAGATTGGAGGGAGAAAACAATAACTCGACCTTCAGGTTTATTTTTGTTTAGCCACACGATGAAAAAGCTCCAGAGAGCTTCAAGTGTCTCCAAGGTGTCTCCAAGATAAGGAAGGGGACTTTCTTTAAGGTGACACACAGATTTCACAGCTGAGAGAAGAAAAGGAAGGAGAGAGAGAAAAAGAGAGGGGGAGCAGATCAGAGAGAGAAAAGAGAGATGGAGAAGAACAACGAAACCACAGAACGGAGAGACAGTCAAGAAAAAGACAGCGAAGGAGGTTGTTGGTATAAGCTGACGGGAGCCGCCTGAGACGAACCCGAGACACTTTTGCCGAACGCTCAAATCCTTCATAGTTTTCTATTGTTGCTGGACATTTGGGTAACTCACCAGGAACTTTCATCGCAAATCCATGTTAGAGAGAGCGACAGCGTGAGCGATGGAGAGAGCAAGAGAAAACGAGGGAAGGTATAAGCAAGTACCAGTTGTTGGCCCGGTATGGTGGGCACCAGCTCGACACTCTGCAGCTGGGTAGCGTGGGTAAGCAGACCTTCCGGAGCACTGCTCAGAATCTCATCACAAATCGCCACCAACTGACGACTCTGTGTGTGTGTGTGAGGGATGGGGGAGGAGAAGATAATTCTCCGTCATTAACAGAGTTATGGAATATCTGAACTGAGGTCTGAGACATAGCCCACAGCTGAACTCCGTCCTTATTTCTCCTCAGTGAAACTCCCAAACTTCCATAGTTTCTCCGTAACGAAGCTATATAGCCCCCCCCCCAACCACCCCAGCATTACATGCTACGAGTGAACACTCCTGACTGGAAACACAACACACACACAGTGCTTCATTCAGGCCAGTGAATATTAATGTCCACAAATCTAAAACCACTAATCTTAATTAAAATGCTTGTAAAGTTTGATGTGCAACTGGTGTGGGTTTAATCAAACTCACAGTGGCAATGATGTCCTTTTCCTTCTCGAACACGGTGATCTCCTGTGAACCCAGAAGAGATTCAGCACGCATGAGTGTAATCTCGCCCCCCGATATTCATCACCTTACACACACACACACACACCCCGATAATAATAATACGTTTAATTTATAAAGCGCCTTTCACAAACTCAAGGTCGCTTTATAATAACACTAAAGAGGGAAGAAAAAAAAAGAACAAAAATCACATTAAAGGACACATTTAACACATTAATTAATAATGATGACTAGAAAATAATTAACAGGGCAGAGATGGAGAGACAGGGGTAGTGTGCTCCAGAGTGACACTAAAAGATCTGAACCTGCGGGTGGAGGAGTTCAGCATCGGATGACCGAGGTGTACGGGTGGAGCAGTGCGGGTGGAGGAGTTCAGCATGGGGGGCCTGAAGCGTACGGGTGGAGCTGTGCGGGTGGAGGAGTTCAGCATCGGATGACCGAGGTGTACGGGTGGAGCAGTGCAGGTAGAGGAGTTCAGCATGGGGGGCCTGAAGCGTACGGGTGGAGCTGTGCGGGTGGAGGAGTTCAGCATCGGATGACCGAGGTGTACGGGTGGAGCAGTGCGGGTGGAGGAGTTCAGCATGGGGGGCCTGAAGCGTACGGGTGGAGCTGTGCGGGTGGAGGAGTTCAGCATCGGATGACCGAGGTGTACGGGTGGAGCAGTGCGGGTGGAGGAGTTCAGCATGGGGGGCCTGAAGCGTACGGGTGGAGCTGTGCGGGTGTAGGAGTTCAGCATCGGATGACCGAGGTGTACGGGTGGAGCAGTGCGGGTGGAGGAGTTCAGCATGGGGGGCCTGAAGGGTACGGGTGGAGCTGTGCGGGTGGAGGAGGTTCTGAGAGTGAGGGACGCATTAACGAGAAGACAGATAGGAGCAGAAATAGCCAAACACCACGTCCTGAGAGCAGGAGAAGTGCAGGGTGCAAACGGCAAGCTGAGGAACTGGATTCAGCTGAGAAGGTTTTGGTGAGAGAAGACAGAAACGCTTCAGCCGCAGGGGTGAGAAGGCTTGACCCGTCACCGGATGGAGTTTAATACTGGTTCATTTTGCTTTTTGTTTTTGTTCCTCCAGCCTGTGGTTTTCAGGGTACGTAACTCAGGGGTAAACCACGGAGAGGAACGTCCAGAGGGAACCTGCCTAGACTTGAGAGGCGCTACCTGTGCTACTAGCCATCCAGTAACAGGAGTGATATCTAGACCAGAGTAGCAGATGAGATCCGGTGTGTGCACATGGGAGTGGGCAGAAAAATCGATATGACGTGTGAGAGAAAAATAGTCAAGCACAGATAGGAACTCAGCTGAAAACGAACAGACAGCATCCAGGTGGACGTTAAAGTCCCCTAGCTCCGCAACTATCGCTGGACACACAAGACTGACCAGAGTGAGCAATTCACTGATGTCTGACAAAGTCTGACTGAAGTAACGAAAACAGTAATGCTAAGGAAACATCAGCCAACATTCAAATGAGGAGACCTCATGAAAGGTACAGACGGAAACATGAAGAGTGTTTTTATAGACAAGGCAGACCGCCACATTGTGGGCTTGAGTCAGCTCATTACTGCCACTGTCCAGGACACGCACGCATGCACAGACTCTCAGATGAACACACACATAGCAGCGAGGAAAAATAAATCCCAATTTTTTTTGAACAATGAGACCTTGGCATGTGAAAGTTTTATCCTTAAGGGAACCACACACAAACACACTCTCACCCTCATACGCACTTACAAAACACACTCTCACACACTCTCTCCCTCACTCCCTGCTGTCGCCTAACTGAGCTCATGCAGGTAAAGTCCTCCCATTGTCTGGAACTAGTCACGGCTAGTCAGTGTTAATACTTACTTATCTCACACACACACACACAGTCACACACCTTACATATCGTACAGTAATCACACATAAGCCCAGTTATTTTTTAAGTGAAAGAATGAGGCTAAAATTTTTTAATAATCTCTCAAATATTTTCAACTAGTCAGTTGTAAGTTGCAGGTGACCTATCTATGTACCATGTTCCCATGCATCTATGTACCATGCATCTATGTTCCCATGTACCATGCATCTATGTATCCATGTAGCTATGTATCCATGTAGCTATGTATCTATAATGTATCTGTGTATTATGGCCCTTGGCACTTTAAATATTAAAATACAATGTGTGTGTGTGTGTGTGTGTGTGTGTGTGTGTGAGAGAGAGAGATAGATATGAAAAAAAGAATATAAAATATATTTATATATGAAAAAAGAACATGACATCCCACTCAAATTTACATCTGTTTCTAAGACAGCAATATAAAGAACCATGCGTGGGTGTGTGCGTGTGTGTGCGGGTGTGTGTGGGTGTGACATGACAGTGAAGGATCACTTCTCATTAAATAAGCCCATCACTTCCTTTGTGGTTAGACGCACACACACGCGCACGCGCACACACACGCGCACACACACGCGCACACGGTTCTTTATATTGCTGTCTTAGAAACATGTAAATTTGGTGGGATGTCATGTTCTTTTTTCATATTTAAAACATTCATATTGACCAGGACACACACGCTCA
>NC_137506.1:1287500-1292500 GCF_041902795.1 Electrophorus electricus | reverse complement strand
ATACGTGGGTTAGTGAGAACTATACGAGACACGGGAGAACCTCGCAAGGGGTAGAGACAACCAAACTAAGGAAGGCAAGCAAAACAAAAAGCCCATGGAAAAGACGAGACTGGGTAACCATGGAGATGGGACACTAGGAGGGGCCAATTGTGACATGTAGTTCATGTATTCTGTTACCGGTCAACCCTGTTATAAGTCTGTTACACGCCTGTCACGTACGCACGCACACACACGCACACACACGCACACACACACAGTGTTACACACCTGTCTCTCTCTCTCACACACACACACACACACACACACACACACACACACGTCTCTCACACACAGTGTTACACACCTGTCTCTCTCTCACACACACACACACGTCTCTCACACACACACACACACGTCTGTTACACACACACACACGTCTGTTACACACCTGTCTCACACACACACACACACGTCTGTTACACACCTGTCACACAGACCTGTCAAACACACACAAGTCTGTCACGCAGTGTTACACACCTGTGTCTCTCAGTGTTACATACCTGTCTCACACACACACACACACATGCTTATTACACACCTGTCTCACACACACACACGTCTGTTACACACCTGTCACACACACACGTCTGTTACACACCTGTCACACACACACACGTCTGTTACACACCTGTCACACACACACGTCTGTTACACACCTGTCACACACACACGTCTGTTACACACCTGTCACACACACACACACCTGTTACACACCTGTCACACACACACACCTGTCACACACACACACACACCTGTCACACACACACACACACACCTGTCACACACACACACACACACCTGTCACACACACACACACACACCTGTCACACACACACACACACACACACCTGTCACACACACACATACCTGTCACACACACACACACACACACACACACATGTTACACACGTCTGTTACACACAGACACACACACACAGACACACACACGTAAACCAGAAAGTTTAGAATCAAAACAGCAAAAGGTCAACAAAGCTCGGTTAGTGGATCTCAGGGAAGAACACACACCTAACAGAGTGTGACAGCACTTCTCAGTGAGAAACAGGGGGTCTACACATGAGAGAGTTCTCACACTGGTCTCCTGGTCCAGAGCAGACGCGGAGACGTTAGTATGGTACTGAACACAGAGATGTGCTGGGGATTTGAAAGGGGTTTGGTCATAAGGAAGACAGTGGAACAGCGTGAAAAAGAGATGCCAGCACAGACCTTATGGATGGTGGAGCCCAGATCTTTACACAGAGGGATGATGTTCTGACTGCCTGTACATCCACTGATCTGGGTGTGCTGATACCTGTAGAACACACACACACACACACACACACACACACACACACACACACACACACACACACACACACACACACACACACACACACACACGCGCGCGCATTAGTGCAGTAGTTGGTTGTAGTGAAGCTGTCTCTGCCCAGTGATCTTTACAAGTATCTCTATATCACACCTCGACCTCCATTCAATTCAATGTCATGATACAACATTTAATAACATTTTTCATGTTTCTATATTAATTAAATATATTTTGCTGAATTTATCAAATGTAATTATTCTTAGATCAGCTCATTTCACATAATATAAAAATAATAACAGGTTTTACGCTAATGTAATGATAAATATATAGTCATAATATGTAAATGTAGCATAACAGGCATAGTGTGCTACTATGAATAAGCTCTGTGTAAGATATGATTTATACGTTAAATACTCCAAACGTCCTGGAGTGATTAACTATCCTGGGGGTGTTTCTTACCTGTTCAGTAAAAAGAACAGGCCCTTGGCCGCAGTGATCAGTTCCACTACGTCCTGCAGTACTGATGCTGGCAGCTTGGTGGCGCTCTGGCCGTCGTAAGTGTTGACGCGCCAGCGGCTCTGGATGCCCATCTGCAGAGAGTGGGCCACAGCCCTGAGCTTCTCTGTCAGACTGCGCAGAGACTCACCACCCAGTCCGTACGTCTGCACACACACACACACACACACGCACACACACGTGCACACACGTGCACACACGTGCACACACACATACCCACACACAAATGCACACATAGCCACACACATTTTGAATAATTAATTCAAACGCAAGTGCTAACCCATTGTTGAATTAACTAATTGTGCAGCTAGTCATAGTAGCTTCAGAATCTTCAACACATGTACACGCACATATACATAATGAGTCAAATGAACTCCTAGCAAACCACAGAACACACACACAGCATTTTTCCACTGTTCCTATCTTCCCATAGGCCCATCTTTTACAAAAGGGAGTAAAACAGACTACACACACACACACACACACACACACACACACACACACACACACACACAGTCCAGTCTACAGATGCAAACACACAAACAGTCCACACTACAATCACAAATGCACACAGTCCAGACAACAATCACAAGACTCCAGACACACACACACACACACAGTCCAGCGGGTCATACCAGGGAGCAGAGTTTCTCCACGGCCTCCAGGACGAGCTCCTGGTGTCCGAGCTTGTGCACACCGAGCTGGTGAAGCTGCTGGGAGGATAGTTGCAGCAGGTCCACCCCAGACAGCTGCCATTGCTCAAATGCATACTGCTGAAGAGAAGAATCCAGACCTGTGTGTACACACACACACACACACACACACACACACACACACACACACACACACACACACACACACACACGGACGCACAGATACACACGTGCACACACACACACGCAGATATACACACACACACACACACGCAGATATACACACGCACACACACACGCAGATATACACACACACACACACACGCAGATATACACACACACACACACACGCAGATATACACACACACACACACGCAGATATACACACACACACACACACACGCAGATATACACACACACACACACACACGCAGATATACACACACACGGACGCACAGATACACACGTGCACACGCAGATACGCACACACAAGCGAGCATACACACAGTGAGAAAAACTAATATTTGAATCATGACATACTTCCCAATCTAAAAAGCACTCGTTTTAAATGAAACTGATAATACACATTTTTAGCCTCAGCAAATGTTTATCCAAGCTTGGCAGTTTATCCAAGCCTGGCAAACCCAGGAAGCAGGAATTCTCTGTCTTAGCCAGCATGTACGAGCTGATATCTCTTCACTCAGTGTACAGTACCAGGGCCCAATAATCACGAGGAAGATGAGATTTTTAAAGTCTTCCACATTTATGACTCGAGTGACCGGCATGGGTACGAACGCTGATGCTGACACACACACACACACCATTAACGGAGGCCTCCGAGATGGCTAATACAAACTGGATACAGACTAGTAGCTAAATGCACACTTCCAAACTCTTTGTAATGAAGCTGTGATTTTAATAAACTGATGAGTAAGAAGGTGCAGTGCTCAGAAATAGGACGTTCCGGAGAAACCAAGTACGCAACACAAGGAAACCACCAAACAAGATGTTATCGTAATGAGTCGGTTATTCACGTCGCTGCGAATTAAAAGCGTGAAGCGCATTCAAGCACATTCCTGGAACAACAATCACGCCACAGTAGCAAAGCAAAACAACAAGCCCATAATAACCACACCATGGCAACGTCGCTGGCCAGTGAGTGAGAATTCCAGCGTCCTTCGTGACCTCTCGGTCGTCAGAATAGCTGTGACGGTTGTGAGAGAAAATATGCTTTGCGATTCACAGCCGGCCGGGACCATACATGACATCCTTCCATATAGACACACAAAACTCTGCCCGTTTGTGGTAAGCATTGCTACAGATGTGTCCAACTCGGCTGTTTGCAGATTTAAGGATGATTTGATGGTTTAGAACTGCACAGTCTGATTAACATTATGCATAAATCAGCATGAAGGGTAACAGGTCATGACACTCGGACAAATACTCAGTCACGGTTTGCTCAGTGCACAGCAAAACATCCACGCACGTTAACTCATTAATTAAATGCATGCGAAGTGGAACCGAAGAACATGCATGGAAACTGGTCGGAACAGCGAGACCTTGTGGTCTAAAGAGGCGAACCGAACCCTACCGAGACCTCCAACACACTTCATTGGAGCATAACGACCGCTCGCGGACACAACGCAATGTACCGGGGGACCGTTTACGTCACGCCGAGCCCAAGCTCCACGCCCACGTTAACGAAGACTACCTGCAGGCGCCGACCGGACCCGACGGGGGCCGTTTAGGTTATCCAGGAGAACCAATAATGCGTTGAATGTTCCGATATGAAACGGAAGCTCATGTTCGACGAGCTACCCACACGACACGAGCCGTAGAGCACGAGGGGAAAGGGCCGAGCCGCGAGATTCCCTCCGAGGCCCATCGCGCAATCTGGGCAGGTTTGCACTCGCACAAAATGCCAGCGACTGCTCGCGCCGCGTCACTCCGCGTTTACTTTAACGAAGTAATGTCGCGCGAAGGTGGCAGGCCGGTGACGAGCCCGCGCTCGGAAACGCTTTGATTTTGGGGGGTTTTATGTGCGCGGGTTTGTGCCCGGAGCGCTCGCGGTGCTCGCCAGATCACTTCCTCATTCCTGCTCCTCTTCCTCGTCCAGGAGGCTCGCACTCTGTTCACGCGGCGAAACTGCGCGCTAACCTGCCCCAAAGTCACCTGCGGCTCCGCAGTTAAGACGCGCGCTTACCTCGCAGCCATCTGCTCACGCTCTCGGCGCTCCAGGACGTTACGGGGTCCATGTCCGGGAGCCTGGGGACGCTCGTGCCGTTCCAGGCCGCGCTGTTCACCGGACCGTCCCGCCGCGCGACCCAAGGAAAAGTTTATTCTGGCGACTGGCACGGGAACGCCCACGCCCAGGTAAAAGGGCTCGCGGAGAGCCAATAGCGTGAGACGCCGTGCTTTGTCCTGCACGCGGCAGCCTCCCGAGGCGCAGGGAGGGGTCTCTTAAAACC
>NC_137506.1:1262500-1282500 GCF_041902795.1 Electrophorus electricus | reverse complement strand
TTGGAATGCC
This sequence comes from Electrophorus electricus, assembly GCF_041902795.1. Taxonomy (NCBI): domain Eukaryota; kingdom Metazoa; phylum Chordata; class Actinopteri; order Gymnotiformes; family Gymnotidae; genus Electrophorus; species Electrophorus electricus. The sequence continues at coordinate 1,282,490 of NC_137506.1, read as the reverse complement.
TCTGTTTTAATGCAACAGTAAAATTTGGCATGCTCCTTGTTTGAGTTAAACTGCCAGTCCAGCAAAAAGAATTTTGGTTTCTCTTTTTCTGTCATGTTGGTGGGTGAGGCAGTTCACGGCAAAGTGGCGTTTTGACCAGAGCCCCAATTCATTGGCTGTGGGGAGGAAACCAAGGTGTTTCCATATCTGATATACTTTTTAAAGGTACAAACCATAGAACTAAAGCAGAAGGTTGTGCGTGTCCCTCATAGTGTGAGTCACATTGTAAACCAGAGCTGGTAAAATGGAATCCTTTAATCTACCTGCTCTGACATACATCAGTCAGATAGATCAAACAGGCACCAGACTGCACTGCACTGTGTCAGAGGTGACAGTGTGTCAGTGGAAGGAGCTGACATTAGAATTACATTTACATTTACAGTATTTATCAGACTCGTATCCAGAGCGACATACAAAATTGCTTTGTCATTTCCTCATAGAATAAATCCTAGTACAGTACAGTAGGTTAGAGTTCAACATACCAGTGAGCTAGAATACTGTAGAAATACAAGAATCACTGCTGATGACTAGAAGCATGAAACACATAAACTCCATAACAGACAACAGTCAGTACAATAAGCAATAAGTACTAGTTAGGCAACATAGGAGCAGGGTCAGAGGTTATTTAAATATTCCATAAGGGTCTTCAGTCTGCGTTTGAAGACTCCAAGGGACTCTGCTGTCTGGACAGCCAGTGGAAGTTTGTTTCACCATCTGGGATCCAGGACAGAGAATAGACTCCATGCTTGTCTCCATGAGACCTGAAGCCTGGTGTTTCTAGCTGAGCCATACTTGAAGTTGGAAGTAGTCGAGGTACGGATCGGCTTTGACCTTTGACCGCATGTGTGGAGGGGCTGGTCCAGTTTTTGCTTTGTAGGCGAGCATCAAGAGTTCAAGATACCGATGATACTCCTTCTTCAGTGTAGTTGTTCTTTCTTTCTCTCTCTCTCTCTCTCTCCCTCCTTCTCTCTCTCTCTCTATCTCCCTCCTTCTCTCTCTCTCTCTCTCTCCCTCCTTCTCTCTCTCTCTCTCTCTCTCCCTCTCTCTCTCTCTCTCTCTCCCTCTCTCTCTCTCTATCTCCCTCCTTCTCTCTCTCTCTCTGTCCCAAGAGTGTTTTACAACAGCAGCTTGGATTACATAATGACGTGTGTTCTCAAAAATGTTTGTGAAGTGTGTGAGGCCATGCTGAGCATGGAGCTTTTATTAGTGTGAAGCAGGAATCAAACTCCTGGGTTTTTATGAGTGTGGTGTGCTGGACACACTGGACATTGCGTCTTCACACCATCTGCTACTGTCCACAGAAACAAAATGGATGCCTGTATATTGACAACCCTTCAGAGAGAGAGAGAGAGAGAGAAAGAGAAATATATATATATTTCAGATAAGAAAATAAATAAATAATATATATACACACACACACACACATATATATACAGAATGTGTGTGCGTGTGTGTGAGTGTGTTTTCAGGTCTGTTTTCAGACAATAAAGAAGACGGCTTTGATGAAGGCAGTGTCATTTATTGAGTTCATCAGTCTACATAAAGATTTTGCTGTTTTTCATTTCTAATTATTCAAAAAGGCTTTCAGAAACTTATAATGTGCTCAGAATTACATATTCACCAATGCCCCCTGTAAAGGCAGACCTCACCTGGCCCCCTGTAAAGGATAGATTTCATTTCTAGTCTAGAATTCCTGTGGTACCAGTGATGTCTCCCAGACTGACTGTGAGGACTACCTTACACTACCTTAGCTTTGCATTAGGCAGGTTGCCAGATCCTTCAAAGCTACTCCAGAGCAGAGGTTATAACTCTGGCCATCGAAGGCTCAGTGGTTTCCTGCACACAGACCCAGTGGGCCGGTCCAGACGCACCCTGGCTGGCGTTCTCCTGGGCGCAGAGTTGGTGTGAGTGTGCAGAGTGAAGACCATCTCCACTGGACACCGAAGAACCAGACCAGCTGTTCGGTCTCCCTGCAGTGAGGGAAGACGCCGCTTCTGAAGTCTCGCAGTAGCCTTTGAATTGTTTGCGTGTATGTACAGGAAGAGGACACGTTGGTGACTGTGTGAAACTTTCAGATTATCAAGCCACTTCTGCTCAGTGACTGTTCTTGTTTCCGTTACTGGATGTGTGAGATAAACAGAGATGTTTATTAAGATACCCCAAACGTGTGTTTCACTCATCTGACTGTATTTGGCATTCCACTGTATATCAAAAGCAACATTACAGTGTTAGGCCCGCAATTGCACTTACAGAAGCATAAAACAACCCTCAGGACCGCTTGACTTTCCTACTGAAGGCCTGTATTTAAAGATCTTTGTGTATTTGACTCATCTTTTAAACATCTCAAGTCTCACACGGTTCATCCTTCTCATCCTGTGAACCTCGCGCTTTCCAGATCCATGGCTCGCTGACCTCTGAGAGATTTTCGCCACCGTATGAACCAACCGGGCGTGTTTTCTCTCCAGTGCACGCTCCGGGTTCACGCCGCGTCGCTGCCCGAGCGCGCGCTCACTTCGCGAGTCAGCTTTGCGCCCGCGCTCCTTTGGCAGCGCAACCTGCAGCGCGAGCAGCCGTTCTTTGGTTGCCAATAGTAACCGCTCAGCGCCGGGAGCCACGATTTGGTCCGTGCATCACAACCCACGAGCTACAGCAGCACTTTAACCAGACTTTTAAATTTTTCGACATGGTCAAAACAGCCCGTGCGTGTTTGGAATGGCCGTTTTCTCCCTTTTTAAACACTTTTCTTACCTTTGCATGTTAATAAATGTTTATAAAACCCAGTTCATCTATCCATCACAGCGCGAGAGCGCGAGCAAACGACACACATTAGGCGTTAGATGCAACCGCGCAACCTGTTGGTGCATGTCGTCCGCGCCGCGAGCAGCCTCACGAGGTGACCAACAGGGGGCGTGAACGCGCACTCTTCACGAGGGCGAAAGAGGGGCCGGCTAATAACAGCCGCGAGACTGCCAATGACGAGCTTGGGCTCACGCGCCTTTACGCTCGTTCATTCCGAGGACGGTGGATTCGGTTCAGAACAGAACCAGCAGCGCTCGAGAGCGTGGCGCGGGGAACAGGGGTTTCACCGAGCCGCTTTAACGGAGATTGTGTCCGAAAGAGCAGTCACGCTTCCGTCGCGAGCGTGGCTGCACTAAATCAGAACGCGCCTTCCCTGTAACCTCGAGCTCACCTGCGTGGACAAAACCGCACGCTGTTCCTAGGGGTCGCGCGAGAAAAAACGTTTCTTTTTGCTGTTGCGCGTGCCAAGTGTGCAGTGTAGCGCAGAAGTGGACCGATTCCTCGCGCTCGGGCTGACGCCTTTCCGGGATTTGGTTTACTGGGTCTTTCCAAAACCTCGATTGCACATCGGCAGAAAAGGTCTCGCTGAAAATGCCCCTTGCTCAGCTCGCGGAACCATGGCCCAAAATGGAGCTCGTGCAGCTGGAGACGGAGGTAAGGAGTAGCAGGAGGAGGAGGAGGAGGAGGGCGGCACGAGCACACCACAGAAGTAAACTCACGCGAATGTCCCGGGCTGGTAGTTTTGCCTTGAGATGCGCCAGAGGACCCGGGCAGGTGTCTGTCTCGAACTGTAAGGATTCGGCTTGCAGTTCTGCTTTGTGCACGCACGACTAACTCGGTTGCAGCCCTCGCGCCGAGGTTCTTACGTTTCACGCCGCAGCGCTGGGAAACGGTGCTCGCGCGGCGCGTCGGCGTGTTCTGTCAGGTTTCCGCGGTGCCCGTGCCTGCGCGAGCCGGCTTCACGTCAAAGCGGGAGCAAGGTTAAATGTTTTGTAACCATGGCAGCCGTGTCTGCTCCCTGAGAGCGTGCCAGGCGCTCAGCGCGCACGCATTCTTTTCCCGAGCCTTGCCCTAAGCGCGTCATCGCCGCTGTTCTTCACCGTTTCTGGCGCTTTTCTTTTGTTTGTTTTCTCGGGGGGGGCAAATCGGAGTGTTTGTAATAAGACACGAAACATCACGCGAGAGCAAAGTGACACGCCTCGCGATCGTTAGATCCTTTCCCGAGGTAGCGCGAGAGCGCTCTTTTCTGGGTTCCTTGTTGCCAGATCTTCCCGAGGAAGAACCTCTCGCGCCCCTTCTAGTGATCTGGACATGGAAGGTAAAAGACTGATCGCAGATCAGAACTGTGTGTCTGAACGCACGTGATGGCTGTTCTCACGGGGTGACACCTCCTCACCTGTTTAAGGCACGTGAGTGCAGCTTTCTGGTTATTAGGCAGATTTTAGGCAGACACAAGAATAAGCGTTTGGGGTTGCTTTCCTGGACATGAATTACCCCCCATGTTGGACTAATTTAGAGCTAAAACCAGTGATATTCTCTTTAATCTAGCCTTTAATCTTTAATCTAGCCATAGTCTTGGTCTGGGTCTTGGTTCTTAATGTGAATTTTGCATCTGGATCAGTGACCCCACTATATGCTTTTTCTGTCACACTCTCACACACTTTTGATGTCACATACACACACACACACACACACCCCTGCACACTGATAAACTGATGTTAAGAGACTGGCATGCTCTGTTCCCTTTGTGTGTGTGTGTGTGTGTGTGTGTGTGTGTGTGTGTGTGTGTGTGTGTCTGTGTGTCGTGGAACAGAGCAAGGATTCCCCGGTTTGTTTGGTTTATTTGAGTAAAACCAGGACGTTCTCTTGTGTGGGCGTCCTGCTCTTGAACCTGTGCAGACACGTTGCATCAACCAGACCTCCGTACGCTCTGAAACAACCTGCTCACCTGTGTGCGCATTCACAGCTCTGCTTCACTAATGGGGCTCACCCACTAAGGAATGAAAAGTGTGTGTGTCCCCTCTTCTGTGGAGGAGGGGTGTGTGTGTGTGTGTGTCCCCTCTTCTGTGGAGGAGGGGTGTGTGTGTGTGTGTGTGTGTGTGTGTGTGTGTGTGTGTGTGTCCCCTCTTCTGTGGAGGAGGGGTGTGTGTGTGTGTGTGTGTGTGTGTGTGTCCCCTCTTCTGTGGAGGAGGGGTGTGTGTGTGTGTGTGTGTGTGTGTGTGTGTCCCCTCTTCTGTGGAGGAGGGGTGTGTGTGTGTGTGTGTGTGTGTCCCCTCTTCTGTGGAGGAGGGGTGTGTGTGTGTGTGTGTGTGTGTGTGTGTCCCCTCTTCTGTGGAGGAGGGGTGTGTGTGTGTGTGTGTGTGTCCCCTCTTCTGTGGAGGAGGGGTGTGTGTGTGTGTGTGTGTGTGTGTCCCCTCTTCTGTGGAGGAGGGGTGTGTGTGTGTGTGTGTGTGTGTGTGTGTGTGTGTGTGTGTGTGTGTGTCCCCTCTTCTGTGGAGGAGGGGGGGGGGTGTGTGTCCCCTCTTCTGTGGAGGAGGAGGGGGGTGTGTGTGTGTCCCCTCTTCTGTGGAGGAGGAGGGGGGTGTGTGTGTGTCCCCTCTTCTGTGGAGGAGGAGGGGGGTGTGTGTGTGTCCCCTCTTCTGTGGAGGAGGAGGGGGGTGTGTGTGTGTCCCCTCTTCTGTGGAGGAGGAGGGGGGTGTGTGTGTGTCCCCTCTTCTGTGGAGGAGGGGGGGTGTGTGTCCCCTCTTCTGTGGAGGAGGGGGGGGGGGTGTGGGTGTGTCCCCTCTTCTGTGGAGGAGGGGGGGGGGTGTCCCCTCTTCTGTGGAGGAGGGGGGGGGGTGTGGGTGTGTGTCCCCTCTTCTGTGGAGGAGGGAGGGGTGTGTGTGGGTGTGTGTCCCCTCTTCTGTGGAGGAGGGGGGTTCAAGTTCGAGGTTTTATTGTCATTTCAGCTATATACAAGTACACAGCAAAAACGAGACAAAGTTCCTCCAGGACCATGGTGCAACACAAAACAACAGTGCAACAGACAACATGCTACACAAGTGCAAACAGTCCAATATAGTGCAAAAATGTCATTAAATAAACAATAATAAATACAGGACAAATACAAAATGAGTAGACAGTGCAATTATTTAGTGCAGTACACAGTACTGGGCATATGTAAAGCGAGTTGTGCATAGGAGTCAGTGACATGCTACACTGAACATAGCAGTCACCGGTAGCAGCCAGAACAGTTCAGAGTACAGTGCTGGTTTAGTACAGTTCCCAAACCAGGTAATGATGCAGCTGCTCAGGATGCTCTCTACAGTACCTCTGTAGAAGGTAGTGAGGATGGATGATGGGAGATGGGCTTCCCTCAGCTTCCGAAGGAAGTAAAGACGTTGCTGGGCTCTCTTGGTGATGGAACTGGTGTTCAGGGTCCAGGTGAGGTTCTCCGCTATGTGAACACCAAGGAACTTGATGTTCTTGACGATCTCCACTGAGGAGCCGTTGATGGCAAGCGGGGAATGATCTCGTCTTGCTCTCCTGAAGTCAACAACCATCTCTTTTGTCTTGTCAACATTCAGATACAGATTGTTGACCTCACACCAGCTCACCAGTTCTCGCACCTCCTCTCTGTATGCTGACTCGTTGTCTTTGGGGTGTGTGTGTGGGTGTGTCTCCCCTCTTCTGTGGAGGAGGGGGGTGGGTGTCTCCCCTCTTCTGTGGAGGAGGGGGGTGGGTGTCTCCCCTCTTCTGTGGAGGAGGGGGGTGGGTGTGTGTCCTTTTTTGTGGAGGAGGGGTGTGTGTGTCCTTTTTTGTGGAGGGGGGGTGCGTGTGTGTCCTTTTTTGTGGAGGGTGTGTGTGTGTGTGTGTCCTTTTTTGTGGAGGAGGGGTGTGTGTGTCCTTTTTTGTGGAGGAGGGGTGTGTGTGTCCTTTTTTGTGGAGGAGGGGTGTGTGTGTGTGTCCTTTTTTGTGGAGGAGGGGTGTGTGTGTGTGTGTGTGTGTGTGTGTGTGTGTGTGTGTGTGTGTGTGTGTGTGTGTGTGTCCTTTTTTGTGGAGGGTGTGTGTGTGTGTGTGTGTGTGTGTGTGTCCTCTTCTGTGGAGGGGTGTGTGACTATCTTTACAGCTGTGCTCTGGGATGGGTATATAGATCACTGTAATCTGAGGTGTGTGTGATTATGTATGATATTTAGTTTTGCTGGAGTTTCTCACAACTCAGAGCAAATGTCACACCCCAGCACAGTCGGGCCACATTTAAACGCCTCCGGAAAACTGTTTACAGTGAGCGTTGTACAAAAATAACCTATTTAAGACATTAAGGCACATTGATCACGCGATATAGTTTAGTGTGTGTGTTGTTGACAGGTTTTAAGTCTTATTAATAAGGTGCTTTACAGTTGTCAGTGTTGTTCGACATTATGTTCAGGAAACACCTCCAGCGTTTATAAGATCACGTTGTCAATGTCCAGCACAAGCTGCCAGTGAGTGTGTCTGACATGACCAGTGTTGGAGCAGGGACGCGTCCAGGACAGCAGGAGATGAGTCGCGTTTCCTCCCAGAAACCAAGGGGAAGTTGAAAAACAAGAAGTTGACAGAGAGGCTTGAGTTAACAGCAGGCAAGCAGAAAGCCAGAGAACTCTGTCCCGCCGTCCCGTCAGTAAGGACGACCGTTTTCACTGGTGTGACTGACACTTGAGGCCCAGCAACAGTGGTTCCTGAAGGGATCTCTACTGCCCTGAATAACCCAGACCTGTGTGTGTGTGTATTAACCCAGACCTCTGTGTGTGTGTGTGTGTGTGTGTGTGTGTGTGTGTGTGTGTGTGTGTGTGTGTGTGTGTGTATATTAACCCAGACCTCTGTGTGTGTGTGTGTGTGTGTGTGTGTATTAACCCAGACCTGTGTGTGTATTAATCCAGACTTGTGTGTGTGTGTGTGTGTGTATTAACCCAGACCTCTGTGTGTGTGTGTGTGTGTGTGTGTGTGTGTATTAACCCAGACCTCTGTGTGTGTGTGTGTGTGTGTGTGTGTGTGTGTGTGTGTGTGTATTAACCCAGACCTGTGTGTGTGTGTATTAACCCAGACCTGTGTGTGTGTGTATTAACCCAGACCTGTGTGTGTGTGTATTAACCCAGACCTGTGTGTGTGTGTATTAACCCAGACCTGTGTGTGTGTGTATTAACCCAGACCTGTGTGTGTGTGTATTATCCCAGACCTGTGTGTGTGTGTATTATCCCAGACCTGTGTGTGTGTGTATTATCCCAGACCTGTGTGTGTGTGTGTGTGTGTGTATTAACCCAGACCTGTGTGTGTGTGTGTGTGTGTATTAATCCAGACGTGTGTGTGTGTGTGTGTGTATTAATCCAGACGTGTGTGTGTGTGTGTGTATTAATCCAGACGTGTGTGTGTGTGTGTGTGTATTAATCCAGACGTGTGTGTGTGTGTGTGTATTAATCCAGACGTGTGTGTGTGTGTATTAATCCAGACGTGTGTGTGTGTGTGTGTGTGTGTGTATTAATCCAGACGTGTGTGTGTATTAATCCAGACGTGTGTGTGTGTGTGTGTATTAATCCAGACGTGTGTGTGTGTGTGTGTGTGTATTAATCCAGACCTGTGTGTGTGTGTGTATTAATCCAGACCTGTGTGTGTGTGTGTATTAATCCAGACCTGTGTGTGTGTATTAACCCAGACCTGTGTGTGTGTGTGTGTGTGTGTGTGTGTGTGTGTGTGTGTGTGTGTGTATTAACCCAGACCTCTGTGTGTGTGTGTGTGTGTATTAACCCAGACCTCTGTGTGTGTGTGTGTGTGTATTAACCCAGACCTCTGTGTGTGTGTGTGTGTGTATTAACCCAGACCTCTGTGTGTGTGTGTGTGTGTGTATTAACCCAGACCTCTGTGTGTGTGTGTGTGTGTGTGTGTATTAACCCAGACCTCTGTGTGTGTGTGTGTGTGTATTAACCCAGACCTCTGTGTGTGTGTGTGTGTGTGTATTAACCCAGACCTCTGTGTGTGTGTGTGTGTATTAACCCAGACCTCTGTGTGTGTGTGTGTGTATTAACCCAGACCTCTGTGTGTGTGTGTGTGTATTAACCCAGACCTCTGTGTGTGTGTGTGTGTATTAACCCAGACCTCTGTGTGTGTGTGTGTGTATTAACCCAGACCTCTGTGTGTGTGTGTGTGTATTAACCCAGACCTCTGTGTGTGTGTGTGTGTATTAACCCAGACCTCTGTGTGTGTGTGTGTGTATTAACCCAGACCTCTGTGTGTGTGTGTGTGTGTATTAATCCAGACCTCTGTGTGTGTGTGTGTGTGTATTAATCCAGACCTGTGTGTGTGTGTGTGTATTAACCCAGACCTGTGTGTGTGTGTGTATTAACCCAGATCTGTGTGTGTATTAACCCAGATCTGTGTGTGTATTAACCCAGACCTCTGTGTGTATTAACCCAGACCTCTGTGTGTATTAACCCAGACCTCTGTGTGTGTGTGTGTGTGTGTGTGTGTGTGTGTGTGTGTGTGTGTATTAACCCAGACCTGTGTGTGTGTGTATTAACCCAGACCTGTGTGTGTGTGTATTAACCCAGACCTGTGTGTGTGTGTGTGTGTGTGTGTATTAATCCAGACCTGTGTGTGTGTGTGTGTGTATTAATCCAGACCTGTGTGTGTGTGTGTGTGTATTAATCCAGACCTGTGTGTGTGTGTGTGTGTATTAATCCAGACGTGTGTGTGTGTGTGTATTAATCCAGACGTGTGTGTGTGTGTATTAATCCAGACGTGTGTGTGTGTGTATTAATCCAGACGTGTGTGTGTGTGTATTAACCCAGACGTGTGTGTGTGTATTAACCCAGACCTCTGTGTGTGTGTGTGTGTGTATTAACCCAGACCTCTGTGTGTGTGTGTGTGTGTGTGTATTAACCCAGACCTCTGTGTGTGTGTGTGTGTGTATTAACCCAGACCTGTGTGTGTGTATTAACCCAGACCTGTGTGTGTGTGTGTGTGTATTAACCCAGACCTCTGTGTGTGTGTGTGTGTATTAACCCAGACCTCTGTGTGTGTGTGTATTAACCCAGACCTCTGTGTGTGTGTGTATTAACCCAGACCTCTGTGTGTGTGTGTGTGTGTATTAACCCAGACCTCTGTGTGTGTGTGTGTGTGTGTGTGTATTAACCCAGACCTCTGTGTGTGTGTGTGTGTGTATTAACCCAGACCTCTGTGTGTGTGTGTGTGTGTATTAACCCAGACCTCTGTGTGTGTGTGTGTGTGTGTGTGTGTGTGTATTAACCCAGACCTCTGTGTGTGTGTGTGTGTATTAACCCAGACCTCTGTGTGTGTGTGTATTAACCCAGACCTCTGTGTGTGTGTGTGTGTATTAACCCAGACCTCTGTGTGTGTGTGTGTGTGTGTGTGTGTGTGTGTGTGTGTTTGTGTGTGTGTGTGTGTATTAACCCAGACCTCTGTGTGTGTGTGTGTGTGTGTGTGTGTGTGTGTGTATTAACCCAGACCTCTGTGTGTGTGTGTGTGTGTGTGTGTGTGTGTGTATTAACCCAGACCTCTGTGTGTGTGTGTGTGTGTGTGTGTGTGTGTGTATTAACCCAGACCTCTGTGTGTGTGTGTGTGTGTGTGTGTGTGTGTATTAACCCAGACCTCTGTGTGTGTGTGTGTGTGTGTGTGTGTGTGTGTGTGTGTGTGTATTAACCCAGACCTCTGTGTGTGTGTGTGTGTGTGTGTGTGTGTGTGTGTATTAACCCAGACCTCTGTGTGTGTGTGTGTGTGTGTGTGTGTATTAACCCAGACCTCTGTGTGTGTGTGTGTGTGTGTGTGTGTGTATTAACCCAGACCTCTGTGTGTGTGTGTGTGTGTGTGTGTGTGTGTGTGTGTGTGTGTGTGTGTGTGTGTGTGTGTGTATTAACCCAGACCTCTGTGTGTGTGTGTGTGTGTGTGTATTAACCCAGACCTCTGTGTGTGTGTGTGTGTGTGTGTGTGTATTAACCCAGACCTCTGTGTGTGTGTGTGTGTGTGTGTGTGTGTATTAACCCAGACCTCTCTGTGTGTGTGTGTTTGTGTATTAACCCAGACCTCTGTGTGTGTGTGTGTTTGTGTATTAACCCAGACCTCTGTGTGTGTGTGTGTTTGTGTATTAACCCAGACCTCTGTGTGTGTGTGTGTTTGTGTATTAACCCAGACCTCTGTGTGTGTGTGTGTTTGTGTATTAACCCAGACCTCTGTGTGTGTGTGTGTGTTTGTGTATTAACCCAGACCTCTGTGTGTGTGTGTGTGTTTGTGTATTAACCCAGACCTCTGTGTGTGTGTGTGTGTGTGTTTGTGTATTAACCCAGACCTCTGTGTGTGTGTGTGTGTGTTTGTGTATTAACCCAGACCTCTGTGTGTGTGTGTGTGTGTATTAACCCAGACCTGTGTGTGTGTGTATTAACCCAGACCTCTGTGTGTGTGTGTATTAACCCAGACCTCTGTGTGTGTGTGTGTGTGTGTGTGTGTGTATTAACCCAGACCTGTGTGTGTGTGTGTGTGTGTGTGTGTGTGTGTGTGTGTGTATTAACCCAGACCTCTGTGTGTGTGTGTGTGTGTGTGTGTGTGTGTGTGTGTGTGTGTGTGTGTATTAACCCAGACCTCTGTGTGTGTGTGTGTGTGTGTGTGTGTGTGTGTGTGTATTAACCCAGACCTCTGTGTGTGTGTGTGTGTGTGTGTGTGTGTGTGTGTGTGTGTGTGTGTATTAACCCAGACCTCTGTGTGTGTGTGTGTGTATTAACCCAGACCTCTGGGTGTGTGTGTGTGTGTGTGTGTGTGTGTGTGTGTATTAACCCAGACCTCTGGGTGTGTGTGTGTGTATTAACCCAGACCATCTCGCTTTGTTCATTTCCCGTAACTTTGTGGGAACAACTCCACCCTTGCGTCTGGTGTCTGGCTCCGTGGATGGTAAAGTAACCTGTGAAACAGCGACTGCTTACCAGTGTCCAACAGGCTCACACGCACACTGTCTCCCAGTCTGCTGACCCAGGATCAAGCTGACAGTTCCAGACAGGTCTCCCTCATTTGCCGTCTTTCCGTAAGTGAAAAGCCAGCGTGTGTGAGTGTGTGTGCGCCGCCCCCTCAGAGGGAGAGTGTGAGAAATGTCAGAACAGCGCGCACGGCTCCCTCAGAGGGTGTTGCCGGGGGAGCGTTTGGTTCAGGCATCTCAGGGCTTGTCAAGTTGTCAGCGCAGACGTTCAGATGGGAGGCATGTCACCGCTGGGCTTTTTCAGTGACTTCACATCTGACCACAAACATTACATTTACATTTACGGCATTTAGCAGACGCTTTTATCCAGAGCGACGTACAAAATTGCTTTGTCATTTCCTCATAGAATAAATCCTAGTACAGTACAGTAGGTTAGAGTTCAACATACCAGTGAACTAGAATACTGTAGAAATACAGGAATTACTGCTGATGACTAGAAGCATGAAACACACAAACTCCATAACAGACAACAGTCAGTACAATAAGCAATAAGTACTAGTTAGGCAACATAGGAGCAGGGTCAGAGGTTATTTAAATATTCCATATGGGTCTTCAGTCTGTGTTTGAAGACTCCAAGGGACTCTGCTGTCTGGACAGCCAGTGGAAGTTTGTTTCACCATCTGGGATCCAGGACAGAGAATAGACTCCATGCTTGTCTCCATGAGACCTGAAGCCTGGTGTTTCTAGCTGAGCCATACTCGAGGTTGGAAGTAGTCGAGGTACGGATCGGCTTTGACACTTTCTCTGGCTCTCTCTGTCTGTGTGTGCATCTTTGCAACCTGAAACTAAAATGCAGTATGAATCTTATTTAACAGTAGAAAGTGCTGATAATGGTAAAGTGACTCATTTGTGTGTGTGTGTGTGTGTGTGTGTGTGTGTGTGTGTCCCACCTGCTGTGTAAAGTGGAATATTTTACCACCTTGCCATTCACCATATGTTCACTGCTTCTTGGGTTTAGCTGAAGTGTGAACAGTGTGTGGTGGAGGTCATGTGACTGGCGGTGTTTGTCTCAGCTGTGAGGCCCTGAGCAGTGGGTGACCAGGCTATGTTCAGATTATATCAGCTTAGCAAATCAAGATAAAATCACAGTGGTTTTCTTTCCGGTGCAGCGCTCTGTTGATGTTTGTGGCTTCACAGTTTTATGTTTGGTTGTACAGTGCCAGAGTGTTTTAATAAACTGACTGTAGATTAGTGTGTTTTGACTGAAGACCTGAAGCATTTCAGCCTTGTTTTATGTCTTACGAAGGGAATGTCAGTTACCACGGTAACGTGTTTTTGTATATGCTGTCAACATGTCTGTGTTTTCTGTAGGTTTAAAAGGGCATTTAAATGCAATTAAAACAATAAAGCTGATAATTGAACATAATGTTTAAATCCTAATTAAAATGTAAAAAACTTAATACAGTATAATATTATATAATGTATAATATAATATAGAATATGCAGTAAATTTGTCAAGTTGATGAATTAGCTCATTGTTGCTGAGGAGGTGTTTGTGTGTGTGTGTAACAGAATGATTGATGGCACTAATAATTTCATCTGGAATAAGGGTCTCCTGGCAGATCCAGGATCAGTTGTCTCCTGTGTTTGTGAGTGTGGTTTTTGCAGGTGCCCCTTATGTACGTCCCTTCACACTCGTACTGCTGTCTTTGGGTTAGACACACCCTGCCTCTGGACGTGTGATGGGATTTATTTATGTATCTGTAACCTAAACTGTGAGCACTAAAATGTAATCTCTTCTAATCAGATTTGCGCTGCTTTAATACGCCGTCCTAGATTAGATCGTGGCCATGTAATCCTGTGGAGGATTGTCCAATTAGAATTGATCAGACTCTGCCGTCCCCTCACACACTGCAGCACTTCAGCTTGGAGGAACTTTTGCACCAGTAGTTTTTTATCGTACGTAACATTTTATTTATTTTATTTTGAGGTTTCATTAGTGAGTTTGGTGTGTTTTTGTAACTCTGCTGGTCGTGTACGTTCCTAATCATCCAGTACTGAAAACCAGGAAGGGGGCTCTCTTATGACCTTTGAGGCTTGTATGTTTGCTCTGACTGGCTCTGCATCGTCACGACTGCAGTAATAAATCTCATTTTGCTGCCGACTGTGACCACTGAAGCACACCGGAGTGTCGTGTTTTGCAGTGTTCTGAGAGCGCACACACCCAGGGACAGGAAGTCTGTAGCCTGCGTGAGATTAAATGAAGATTAAATGTTTCCTTCACCTTGAGTAAAGGTTCATATTGTCCTCCCAGTTCAGTCAGTCCCTGTGGCACTTTCAATTTAATGAGTATATTTGATGGCTGTGTGTGTGAGACATGAACATTTTTAGGTTTCAGAGGACGTGTGTCTTTTTATACATGCACACGTCCTCTAAAATGTCAAAGCTCGCGTGTATGAACACATGTCACTTTTATTCTAAAACCTTCTTATTCTTCTCTTTCAGAATGGACAGTGCATGACTGAGGATGGAGTCTCTTCAAGAGTTAAGGCAAGAGGACATAACACGCGCTCACACACTCACTCACGCACATAACCAGACAAGGACATGTTGTTGTTTAATGTCCAGGTCTGTCCAGCCCAGATCAGGGTGATTCTGGTGCACTTTTCTAAGGCCACAGCACCGTGTACACACACATCCACACACACATCCACACACACCCCTATTCACCAAGCTTGAGATACAATACTTATGTCCATAGACTGGGGGGTGGGGGGAGATTTTAATTCATTTACCTGAAACTGCAGAAGTGCCACAGGCTGTAGTAGTCAGCTAAAGAGTGTGCGTGCGTGCGTGTGTGCACGCGTGCGCATGTGTGTGTGTGTGTGCGTGTGCATGCGCGTGTGTGTGTGCGCGTGCATGCGCGTGTGCATGCGCGTGTGTGTGTACGCGTGTGCGTGCGCGTGTGCGTGCGAGGAGACACTCAGCTTCTCTTTAGAGCCAGGGCAGCTATCGATGAGTGAGTGAGTGGGACTCGGGTCACACGAGGTCAGGTCACACAGCAGGTAAACTTGCCATCGTGACTTCAGCATTGCTTGTCTCGTCTCTTCCCTTCACGTCCTCTCTCCCCCCTCTGGTTTTGCGTTCAGCTCGGTGCAGCGGTGGACGCCGAAACTCTGACATCTTCAGCAGCGCTCCAGCAGTCTTGTTTTGCTGGTTGTCAGGCAGAGAGCAGTGCGGCCCACCGGGACCGTAGCCGAGTCTGCCGGAAACCCCCCCCACCCCACTCTGCTTCACTCTTACACACGTTTGTCTGGTAAAACACACATTTTCCTGTCATTTACAGGAACAAACACACTCTCAAAGCCGTGAGCCTCGAGCGTCTGGTAAGGCTGAACTGTACACCGTGCTGTCCAGACGTCTGGCGCTTGGCTGTGTTTCTGATGTGCAGGTGTTTGCCGTCTCTGTAACTGAACAAAAACAGTAAAGCCTTTTCACCCTGTAACTTGCACGACCTTCCGACCTTGAGGATGGCCTTGAGAGTCCCGTTCCATTTTAATCGCGTAAAGGCCGCCTTATGCTCACTTCAGTAATCTTACTGATACCAGTTGTGGAGAGGGGGAGCGTGTGTGTTTGTGTGTGCGTGCGTTGGTGCATGAATGTGTGTTTGTGTTGGGGAGAGAGAGAGAGAGAGGGAAAACAAGACCCACAGCAGAGTTGGTCTACACTGTAACTGAGCTAAAATAAATCTCCTAATTATAATAAATAAAGCAAACCACGACCACACTGGCTTGTACAGTTTAATACACAGTGTGTTAAGTACACACACTGGTCACATCCACTCCAACCCAAAAGATCACTCATTAATGATTCTTAAAGGGTGTGCGGTTGTTGGGCTCTTGAAAGGTTTGACGCTGTGTTATGTATGATTGATTGATTGATTGATTGATTGATTGACTGTTTTCTTTATTCATATATTTTCCATTAACTTATGAAGAATTAAGCTATAGAACAGAGCCACTATGTCTGTCCAGGACCTCTTGTAGGTCTGTAAACACACATGCTACATGCTAACTGTACCCTAGTAATAGCTATTGCACATTAGTGCTAGTTAATCAGTATTGTGTACACTCAGTACTGGCGTGGGTGGGCCTAGATAGTTCCGCTAGCTGTCCTGTTGTGAACGCTCAGTACTGGCGTGGGCGGGCCTAGATGGTCCCGCTAGCTGTCCTGTTGTGAACGCTCAGTACTGGCGTGGGCGGGCCTAGATGGTCCCGCTAGCTGTCCTGTTGTGAACGCTCAGTACTGGCGTGGGCGGGCCTAGATGGTCCCGCTAGCTGTCCTGTTGTGAACGCTCAGTACTGGCGTGGGCGGGCCTAGATGGTCCCGCTAGCTGTCCTGTTGTGAACGCTCAGTACTGGCGTGGGCGGGCCTAGATGGTCCCGCTAGCTGTCCTGTTGTGAACGCTCAGTACTGGCGTGGGCGGGCCTAGATAGTCCTGCTAGCTGTCCTGTGGCAGGTGTGGCTGTGTAACACGACCTTTGATTAGTGCCACAGAGACACACTGGATCTTCTAATAATACCTCCATTATCTCTTCCCCACCGTGCCCCGGACAACCTCGGGCGCACACACACACACACACACACACACACACCCACTGTTACTGATTTTTGCGATGTTGGTTTGTGCAGTATCTGGACACCTGATTGGGCAGTATCTTGTTGTTGTAGTCGCTCATCTCCACATCGTAGGAATCTTTCCTTGTTTTGTACGGCGCCGTCCAGCCGAGGCGAGAGAAGGGCACCAAGCACTTCCTCTACCCACAGGAAGCTTGTCAAGACGTCGTTCAAACTGCCACTTGCCAAATGTAGCACAGTGTGTGAATACGAATGAGGGGGGGTGGTGTTTACACAAGGGCGCCTGCTCTCCGGTAGTGTTTACACGAGCGCGCCGACCCTCTGGTGGTGTTTACACGAGCGCGGCAACTGGCCGGTGGTGTTTACACGAGAGCGCCGACTGCCCGGTAGTGTTTACACGAGAGCGCCGACTGCCCGGTAGTGTTTACACACTCAAGCGTGCCCCCAGTGTTTGCATGCATCCAGGTCTCGCTCACAGAAAACAAACGTGGATATTAAAACCATGTGCCCACATCTTCCTGCCCACTCAGACGTCCGCATGTTAAATGAACTAACAGACCAAAATAATCTTGGCCAGTAATGCAGGGCAAAAATGAATCATATCATATACTTTACTAGTCCCATTTACTGGACAAGTGACAAAGGTAGGGGTGTGCGGGTGTGTGTGTGCGGGTGTGTGTGTGCGGGTGTGTGTGCGGGTGTGTGTGTGGGTGTGGGTGTGTGGGTGGTACAGCAGAAATGATGGATTGCAGTCTTGACTACTAGACACTAATGAGACGTTTCCGAGGTCTTCCTTTCCTCTGTGTCTCTCTGCTGTGGGTGACATCTTAACGGATTTACGATTGTACCGTTCACCAAGATTCATCACAGTGTGATGTTTGATTCACAAGCCGTTCTTTATTAGCGGTGCTTGAAATTTCATCTCGCGCTCAGTGTTTGATAACAGTTTGATTCATCAAACAGCAAAGTGCCTTGTAAGCGGTCTGTAAAGAAATGCAACTGTTGTGGTGCTGTCCTGTTTGGTCCAGTTTGGTCCCGTTTGAAAACGGCAGGAGCTCTCAGTGAACCGAAAGAGCCACTGATTGGCTGGTCTGAACTCCTAGAGATGATGGAGGCGTTTTGGCCCTCTGTGGTCACCTGATACAACGTCTCGTCCCTGAAGTGAAGACCGTGTCTCCTTTTGCAGGCCAAACCGTTTGGAAATTGAGGCCGAGCTCATATCACTTTTCCTTCTTCTTCAAAATTTCATCTAGCTGTTGTCATGCAGTCTGAGACTCTGTGTCTGCTCGTAACCCAGTCTGGTCCACTGAGCCACAGCTCGTGTGTGTGTGTGTGTGTGTGTGTGTGTGTGTGTGTGTGTGTGTGTGTGTTTCCCCGTAGCTCATCACCCCGTAGGCTCGGTGATGGAGCAGGTGCGTAGGGATGCTGTACCGCGCAGGGGCGTTATGGAGTTTACAGCAGGCTTCCTGTTTAGATCTGCTCTGTCAGGCTGTTGTTTTCATAGCACATCAGCCGAATGTACATGTCTGGTATTTTGGATTTTCCAAACTCTATGGAATTATAATCAAAGGGTCTTAATACCGTTTAACAGGCCTTGAACGTGCAAGTCGGTCTTACCAGTGACATCATTGGTGACGTCACAGAGTCAGTAACCATGGCAGCACAAGGTCAGGTGCTGTGTCCCGCCAGACCAGACCAACGATGCAGACGGCGTACAGCACACGCTGAGAGTGAAACGCACATGTGGCAGGGGTCGTGTACCGGAACGTGCACAAGACGTGAGCTGAACACGGCCAAGTCTAGATGGAGGAACCACGGGGAGTGCTGGAGAAGAATGAGGGAGAGAACTTTGGGACGTCCAGGTCCAGACGGATGAGTGGTGGAGAAACATTCAGACATCAGCATAGCAGATAAGGGACAGCAGACATGGACACAGCTGTCCCAAGGACGGATTACTAAAGCTGGGAGAAAGTGAAAGATGTAACGGAGAGAACGCAGAAGCTCGGCCCACACTACGGACGAGTCGGACCTGTGTGTGTGTGTGTGTGTGTGTGTGTGTGTGTGTGTGTGTGTGTGAACGTCTGGAACATGTGCCGTAACGGTTGAGATGGAACACAAACCAAAACAGAAGTCTAGAAGGAGCAGAAATCGAGATGGTCCTCCACTGCGATGGTTAGATCCAGCGTCATGTTGCTTTGCTAGGATTGGGGGGGGTCTCCTGCATGAACAGGATTGTAGGGGTGGGGACTGCAGTGATTGACGGCAGTCAAGGCCAAAACAAATGACAAAACGATTCGGTGACGGATTGGTCGCTGGGCGTGTGGGCTCGCCCGTTTTGCACGTCGGGTAGCATATTTCAAACGCTGTAGTGTGTGTCCAGAGGTCATCGGTGTTCGTCCGGAAGAACACCCTCGACACCTTCGTTGTGTGTGAGTGATGCCCCATATGGTCTGCATACAGGATTATACAGGAATTATAATGCCAATAATGCCACTGTGGTTATGTGTGCGCGTGCGTTCTCGCTCTCTCTCTGGTGTGTGTGTGTACGCACGCATGCTTGACCTCACCGTTGTCATGGTATCACGTATCCCGAGTGGCATCGACGAGCTGCTCTGAAGTGGCCTTGCTGCTGAATCATTGATGAACATTAATGTGCAGAAGAAGACTGCAGAGCTGAGCAGATCGCCGTGAAAGTCCCTCCGTGTGTGTGTGTGTGTGTGTGTGTGTGTGTGTGTGTGTGTGTGTGTGTGTGAGGGAGGGTAGATCACACGTTACAGCCTACTGAGACAGTTCAGCACTCAGAACTGGATGACCTGGCGAGACCTCTGATATCATCAGAGGAGTGGATTACAAAGTGTGTGTTAGCGCACGCATGTACGTGTGTGTATGTGTGTGTGTGTGTAATCTCGATGGTAAAAGAGGTAATAAATGCTTTTTCCATCCGTGTAAATTTGATTTGTAAACTGTAATGCAGGATAATGGCACCTAGTTTTGATTTCTGCACTGGGGCTGTGTAACACACACCACTGCCCTGAGCACTTTAAGAGGTGTGTGTGTGTGTGTGTGTGTGTGTGAGTGTGAGTGTGTGTGTGTGTGTGTGTGTGTGTTTGATTTTTCTTTGAGGTCATCGTCTGTGAAGTGCCACTCAGGCAATTACTCATCAATTTTTCAGCACCCGGAGGCGGTTTCTGGCACAGTCGGGTCACCCGCGGTAGCTGGGGCTCTTGTTGTTGGCCCCTGAGCACTGGTCAGGGGGTCCGTGTGGCCAGACTTCGTGCATGGGAGCCATTTAAGTGCAAGAAGGGGAATGTTTGTCAAAGCAAAACACAGAATTTAAAATGCATAGTGTTATAGTTCTGACACACACACACACACACACACGCATCTTGCTCTTCGCTCAAGGGTAGATCTGCATCTTTTTTACTGACAGTATTAGACTGGCTTCATACGCATTTTGTCAGTATATTTTAGCTGGAACGATTGCGGTTCCAGGACTGACGCAGTGTGCGTTAGCGCAGGTCTCCGCACGCCAAGCTGACCTAAACGGCGTCGGAAGACAGGTTACCGGAGCTGTGTGCTTCC
>NC_137506.1:1245000-1260000 GCF_041902795.1 Electrophorus electricus | reverse complement strand
TCTCTCTCTCTCTCTCTCACACTTCCATCCTGTAGTTCTGTTTTAGGTTCTAAATCAGACTGCTATTAAACATCCGTCAGCTCTGATTGTAGCCCTGCTATCCAAAGACTCTCTCTCTCTCTCTCCCTCTCTCTCTCTCTCTCTCTCTCTCCCTCTCTCTCTCTCTCTCTCTCCCTCCCTCTCTCTCTCTCTCTCTCTCTCTCTCTCTCTCTCTCTCTCTCTCACACTCACACACACACACGTCTCTGTGACAGCCATTATAGCCCTGAAGAAATGAGAGGGGTCATCCAGGCGTGAAGGTCTCTCCGCGTGTCCAGTGTGCAGCGTGTACAGCCTGACAGTTCAGCTGTAATGAACAGCGTGTGCCACAACCCTCGACCTGTGTGTAAGGCCTCTGGGCTCTCTGTGTGTGTGTGTGTGTGTGTGTGTGAGGCCTCTGCTCTGGGTTCTGTTTGCTGAAGATGACCGCGTGTCACGTGGCCTTGCCCCTCACGTGAGCCGTTCACATGACGTGAGCTCATTGTGTGTCTGAGGCACTTTCCCAGGTTGCTTTAATGTTCCGATATTCTGGATAAAATTTTAAAAGGTATTTTTGAAAAATGCAAAACCAAATTGCTTCCCTGGACTTGTGCCGTGTTGGAGTGTGTGTGCCGTATCTTTTGGCCCTGTGTGTCACTGTGAACTCTGGACCAGATCAGGTTGTGGAGGTTCAGAGCAAAAGGGTTATTACTGTTCATCACTGAATGCATTTTCCCAATATGCTGCACTTTGGACCCACAGGTGCTTATAACACACATGCAGTCTGTGTGACTACCGCCCTGATGAATGCATGATGTTGGTTAAACAGTGATAACAGTGGAGAGGTGGAATTCATTAAGCCCAACACACACACACATGCGCGCGCTCTCTCTCTCTCTCAGATCCTAAGATGGCACTGTGGATCATTAGCTCTCTCTCTCTGTTGCGTTTTCCTGTTGCTTTGGTTTTTGTTTGTTAATCTTGTCTGTGGTGTGTCGCACACCTGAGCTATGGAGCATCTACTGTCAGGATCCGTGATCAGCCTGGCCAGTTTGAGAAGCACCTCAACATTCAGACAATGGAAGTGAAAGGAGAACCCAGACTCGCGTCTCGTTGTCCTGGGAGACAGAGGAACTGTCCGAGCACAAACGGCACGTCACGTCTCACACCAGTCTCACACCACGCTCGTCCACCCAGTTCCAACGTACAGCCTGTTATTACCACGGTTGAGGGCGCTCGAGACGTTGCGGATCTCACAGACAGGACGCGGACAGGAACGAGCCTGGACAACTGCTCGCACACCGTGACGTCACACGGAGGCGTCTGCCACCACGACGACCCGCCGGGGAGCGGAGCAGAAACCGGGTCAGGGAGGAAGTGGTCACGCCATACAAGGAAGCCCAGGAAGTGCCGGCTTGAGAAAGGGATCAGAAGAGAGAAGCAAAACTGTCTGCACCTGCCGAAAAGCCACCTGGAGCAAACTCACCCCCTCCCCGGACTCGGCAGGCGCGGCCAGGAAAACGCAAGATGCTCGGTGCGCCGGTACAGGGCTACTGTGAGGTCGCGTCCTCCCGCCCCTCCGCTGCAGTCTGGACGCCAGGGATTGCGTCTCCGGGGCTGCCGACTGGGGTCCTGGGGTCCTGTAGCAGTCGACACCACCTGCAGTTGTATGGTGGACCCCCTCCGTCAGCAGCTCTGTGGTTTCTACTGTGGAGTCGCTCAAGTTCCTGCGCATCACCGTGTCCATGGACCTGACGTGGAGACCGTGTCCCGCTCCCATCTCAAAGACAACGCAGCGGATATCACCCCTACTCCCAACATCCATCGGCTAGAAGACCCGAGGTCATCAAATCCTTCAAAAGACAACGCACCGACGGTTTTGGCTGGAGCTGCCGCATTCAGTAACCTTCGTGGACGGAGGGAAGTCTTGCACCTCTCTTACTGGTGGCCAACTCCCACGTGACACACAGCGTCTCCGCACGACTGTATAGTAGTAGCCTGTGGCGTTTTTTTGCAGCATGGACAGTCTCTCACAGGCAGAAAGCGTCAAGTAAACATGACGACGGCCAGTCAGTCTGCGGTTTTTGGCATGCATGCAAACGTTCACTCGTCTGTCTCACGTGGGCCACGCATTTACTCGTCTCTCTCACGTGGGCCACGCATTTACTCGTCTCTCTCACGTGGGCCACGCATTTACTCGTCTCTCTCACGTGGGCCACGCATTTACTCGTCTCTCTCACGTGGGCCACGCATTTACTCGTCTCTCTCACGTGGGCCACGCATTTACTCGTCTCTCTCACGTGGGCCACGCATTTACTCGTCTCTCTCACGTGGGCCACGCATTTACTCGTCTCTCTCACGTGGGCCACGCATTTACTCGTCTCTCTCACGTGGGCCACGCATTTACTCGTCTCTCTCACGTGGGCCACGCATTTACTCGTCTCTCTCACGTGGGCCACGCATTTACTCGTCTCTCTCACGTGGGCCACGCATTTACTCGTCTCTCTCACGTGGGCCACGCATTTACTCGTCTCTCTCACGTGGGCCACGCATTTACTCGTCTCTCTCACGTGGGCCACGCATTTACTCGTCTCTCTCACACATTCAGTCGTCTGTCTAGTGTGGTCCACACGTTCACTCGTCTGCCAAAGGAAGTTGACAGTAGCCACATGGTTTAGTTTCCTTTACGTTATTTTAAGTTAAAAGACAAACTCAGCGTATTGTTTTAGAACCTGATTTAAACATGTTTGCACAGTTAAATGTTTATATTATTCTGTTTTTGCAAATTTACATTTATCAGACTCTTATCCAGAGCGACTTACAAAAGTGCTTTGTCATTTCCTCATAGAATACATCCTAGTACAGTAGGTTAGAGTTCAACATACCAGTGAACTAGAATACTGTAGAAATACAGGAATCACTGCTGATGACTAGAAGCATGAAACACATAAACTCCATAACAGACAACAGTCAGTACAATAAGCAATAAGTACTAGTTAGGCAACATAGGAGCAGCCAACATCAGTGTAGTAAACAATACCTTACAATACATTTTTCCTCCCTCCCTCCCTCTCTCTCTCTCTCTCTCTCTCTCCCTCTCTCTTTGTGTGTGGGTGTGTGAGTATGTCTCTGATGCTCCTACTTTCAAAGACCTGCGTGTTGTCATGGTGACTGCTCATCCTTATCACAATGGTTATCTCTCTCTCTCTCTCACACACACACACACACACACACACACACACACACACACACTCACTCTCACCCCCTCTGAGTTCTTCATTCATGATCCTGTGGGAATTTTTGCCATCCAGTCGTTCACGTGCCGAAGGATTACATCACACTGCCACAGAAATCAGCCAATCACAGCGGTCCAATCCCAGCCAGAACTGCGGATTGGTCAGCTCCTGTCTGAGTAATTCATTCAGTTCACAAAAAACGTGTGTGTGTGTGTTTGTGTGCGTGCGTGCGTGTGTGAGAGAGAGAGAGAGATTACTGTGTGAATGAAGGGAGCGTGAAAGGACAGAGATCTTTACGCCTCGAGTATCTCAGTAAGCGCGATGACATAATTTCCTCTGTCCTTCTGTCTGGAATGCCACGACGTTTCCTGACGTGCGTTATCGTGGTGACGTTACACAACCCGCATGCAGCTCTGACCTTTTGCACCCCCAACGTGAGTGGTATTGATCACATGTTGCCATGACAATCATCAGCTTGAAATGAGACGATCACTGATGGACGCATCGAGATTTGAGCATTAACAAGATCTGAAATCATTGGCATGAGATCTGAATTTACCTAAATTAATGAGAGGTAAAGAAACATCAGTGAACGTGGCTTGCGTGTGTGTTTCTCGTACATTTGGAAGGGAATTCTGGACTGGTGATCCGGTCGATGAGTAGACGCCCCCTCAGTCCTAATAGCAGCAGGAGAGGGGTCACAGGTGCGTTTGATGACCAGTTGGAGAAGTTTGGGTGCGAGCATTGCATCCTGGGTCAAACCCCTGATGTGCGGTTTCTCTGTGTTGCCAGGGCGACGGTGCAAACCCCTGGAGCCCTGTGCTTTATATTTGCCCTGCGTGTGGCGTTCGAATACCCCACCGCTTCGGTTCATGATCTGTTTGTCAAGCTAGACGCGCAGGTCGACCCAGCCCAGTGTTCTTCCTGTCACGCCAGGGGGTTTTACGTGAACCAGGAAGTGGTCCACCTGTATTTCACCCGCCATGCTTTTTCAGCGCAAGTGAACTTTAAATGTAAACCAGTTTCTAGAATTCTGGGGAGGAAAACTCTTTTTCATGCTCCTGATGTTTCGTCCCGGCCATGACAATTCCAGTGACAATTAAATTAAAAGTAATTTAAAGACGATGACAATTTCACGAGTGTTCAATGTTCGCATGTTCGACCCGTGAAGATTAAGTGCTATAAATGGTCCCAAAACCACAAAGTGGCCCGAGACCAGACCTCAAATGAAGCGCAACGAAACCACCCCAACAGGTCTGGTACGTTTAACAGACGTGTACGTGTGAATGCAAAACAATGACTCAGCAGAGTGAGACGGCCCAGGTTTGAAAGCAGATGATGCATCAGAGGTGCTGGCTGATGGACGGCCGAATAAAGCAGACCAGACAGCTGTGGGGTGGACCGGGGTGGGGAGGCGTACCTCGGAGTGAGAAATGAGTGCTGATGGAGGAGAGGCAGGTGTCAGAACATGGAATCACGGAAATGTGTGAAAACACTGGGTTTGGGATGTCGGTGCCGAAACATGGTTGCGTTTCCTGCTTTCTCTCTTCCTCTCTGGATGTTTGTCATTCCTGCAGCCAGCTCTCTGGCTCAGTCATCAGAAGGTAATCAGGGATCTTCTCTCCCGTCATTCCTCTGCTAGCTCTTCATATCCCAGACTGAGGAGGGAAGTATGAGTGTGGTTTGTCTTTTGCCTTACAGTGATGCGCTGCTGGCGACCTCTAGTGGTCCACAGCAGAACTGCAATGCCGTTTGCCTCTTCTGAGCCAGACACTTTACCTTCCGTCTCATTTACATGGCTCATGTTTATTCACAGAGGTAATGAGGGTATTTTACATATTCATGTCCACTTGGTTCCCGTTCAAAGAGTCTAGCCCCCCCCTTAATGCAACAAGTGTGTGTGTGCATGCGTGTGTGGGTATACTGTTTACATATTTTGCACAGTTTGGCAGCAATCATGCACACCTGTAGAAAGACAAAAACGTTATTCATTCCTCTAGTACAAGAGCTTTCATACACACACCTGCACGCGCGCACACACACGCGGGCACGCGCACGCGCGCACCTGTGATGTGGGTTGTGTGTGTGTGTGTGGTTGTTTGTGGGGGCGTGTTTGTGTGTGGGTCTGTGTGTTCCTGGTTACTGGACAAGTTGGCTCATGACTTACGACTTCCTTAGAGAGGCCTGCTGTTTCCTCTCTCCTTCTCTCTCTCGCTCTCTCACACGCACACGCACACAGCTATTTGTGCTCATTTTGCATTTCGCTATTTTGATCCGCCCGTGTGTGTGTGTGTGTGTGTGTG
Source organism: Electrophorus electricus (assembly GCF_041902795.1). Taxonomy (NCBI): domain Eukaryota; kingdom Metazoa; phylum Chordata; class Actinopteri; order Gymnotiformes; family Gymnotidae; genus Electrophorus; species Electrophorus electricus. The sequence continues at coordinate 1,254,443 of NC_137506.1, read as the reverse complement.
TGTGTGTGTGTGTGTGTGTGTGTGTGTGTGTGTGTGTGTGTGTGTGTGTGTGTGTGCTGTTTCGTGCTCGGCCTGTGGCCCGTGCCGTGAGCATGGACGTGTGGAGACACATCTTCCGCCCCAAGCAACGCATGTATCAGGCAAGTCTAGACTGCTCCGTTCCTCCGCAGAGAGAGAGGGAGGGAGAGAGAGGGAGAGAGGGAGGGAGGGAGAGAGAGGTAGGGAGGGAGGGCATTGATGTAAAAGCAGGGAAGAGAAGAAAGAGGGAGAGGTTTTCATCTTTCCTGATCCATGTGTTTGATGTATATTAGGGACCGAGTAAGACTGTTTGTTTGCGTATTTGTGTCGGGGGGGCTGGTTTGGTTGGTCAGTGCTGCGCTGGTCTGGGTGACAGGAAGCACCTGGGGCTTTTCTTCCTGTGACCTGAGAACACCTCACCTGTTTAATACTTGCCGCATTCCACGCTGCTCCGCTACCTGGCAATCGCAGTGAGCACATGCACGTCTCTAAGAGAGTCGACCGGATAGGCACTGCGAGTCTTTGGAAGAGAACCGTTTTCTCTTTTTCGACCTTTTTCCCGGTGGCATTGGTGGTTAGCCAACCTCCTTTCTGCCTGAACTAACGTGGATTCGGGTTCTCCGTATTTCTGTCTGGATTTCCTGTGTCTAGTGGTCAAGGAAAGGATGAAGGAAGGACAGCCTTCCACAGCTGTTTGTGTTCAGGCGTTCAGGTGTTTGTGTTTTGCTCTGCTGGTTATGTGTGTTGTCAGGTGTTTTGTTTTTTTTTCCTGTATTTAGATTAAGATTAACACTCAGCAAGCAAGATGATTATCGGGTCTTCCTCGCGATCATATGACCAGTTACATGACTAGGCAGTGGTGGTCTCATGCTCACCGGGACGTCTGCCCACCTGAAGACTCTCAGGGTGTGTTTGGTGAGGCAGACGTGGTGGTATCTGCCCCAAACAGCTGGGGTAGGTGCGAGAGTCGCGGTTATGGCAGGAAGTCCCCTTGTCAACCAGAGCTCAGGCTGTGGTGAAACAGGAAACAGGAAACTTGAGCAAGATGAGGTGGGAGGAGCCACCTCTTTCTGCTGAAAGTGCCAGGGGCGTGGTCCTTGGGGGGTGTGGCCCTGGCAGGGCAGTAATGTCAATGCATATGTGACCACCTGTTGCTGTGCTGTGTTTGGCTGAATGGATCAGTCGAGAAGGGAAACAAGACTGTGTGTGTGTGTGTGTGTGTGTGTGTGTGTGTGAGAGTCAACAGAGTTACATAAAGAAAGAAACAAGTTGTGGGGTCATGTGATCCTCATGGTGCACGTGTCTGCTAGCCCTATGCAGAAGCAGGCAGACATCAGCTGGGTGGAGGAGAACATCGGCAGCGTCTCCCCTCCACCTGCAGGTGGCGCACCGCGTCTGCCCCATCCAGAGCCAGAGCCTCTGTTAAACACATGAAGTGACCAAAGCATGCCAGGATGGGTAGTGGACACAGACCTGTCCTGCCCTCTCAAAGATGAGAGAGAGAGAGAGAGAGAGAAAGAGAGAGAGAGAGAGAGAGAGAGAGAGAGAGAGAGAGAGAGAGAGAGAGAGAGAGAGAGAGATTTCTCTCTCTCTTTCTCTCTCTCTCTCTTTCTCTCTCTCTCTCTCTCTTCCTTCCTGTCTCACGTCAGCTCACATCTCATTCGGGCATGCAGACACACAGCGTCAGCCACACACGCACACACGTCCCGTCGCTCTGGCCGGCGCGGCCCGGGCTGTTCCTCACGCTGCAGGGCCGCTCCCCATGGACAGGGACAGGAAGGAGTGCGAGAGCAGGAACAGGAAGTTGAATGCACTGCAGGTGTTGGCACTCTACCTGTTCCGCCGGCCACAGGGCAAATCACCCGGCAACGCCGCGCGTCCCCACGGCGACGCAGATGGCAGCAGGAACTCCCCCAGCGTAGCCTCCACAACGGACCAGGGACAGTGGACGGTTGGTGCGCACGCGCACACACACACACACACACACAGATTAGCACTTTTAGCCGCTGTCAGGATGGTTTTCTTTGCTCAGTTATGGCTCTGTGACGGTGTGTGAGTGTGTGTTGTGTAAGTCAGCCTGGAGTTGTCTGCTTTTGGACAACCGTACACTTCGTTAGAGTTGGTGTACTATCCACCATGTGGGTTTGCTTTAAAAGATCCCTGTTTCAGCACATTGTGTGTGAACGTGAACCCTGCACACACACACAGACAGACGACGGGCTTCCCCCACACACGTATCTGCAGCTAGCAGGGTTACCACGGAGACAGCACCTGGATCCGTAGGGTGCAAGTCTCAGGCGTCCTCTGCCCACTGCACACACGCCAGAGAGACGGAGCGCCGCCTGGTGACCACATCTCGGCTGACACCTTGACCAGGGTGACTGAAGTCGTCCCAGATTAATTCCTACTGTGCTTTTTACTGCACGAGTATCACACAGCAGCTTTGCAGGTGTTTGGATTTGGATCCCTGATGTGCAAACTGAAGGTGACGGTGGAGATCGGGAGGGAAAAAAAACCCTGGGAGGAAGTAACTTTGGGAGAAAGACCACAGTCTGGAGGGTGACCACAGTCCGGAGGGTCCAGAGGGTGACCACAGTCCGGAGGGTCTCGGAGACATTGCATTCCACCCAGGTCATTGTCAGAAAGCCGAGTGAAAGCACAAACTCTCTGGATGTCGGCGTCGTCCCTGCGGGGTTCCTGGTGGGCTCTCTGGTTCAGAACAGTTGGTAACAGTGCCGGGTTCAGAATCCTCCCAGCTCATGCGCACATAGGAATAAGAAAGACGTCACGCTGAAGTGGAGCTGTCTGGTATGGACAGGAACGTGTCCTGACAGTTTGACCCCGGCTGCTGGTCTCGATACTACCATCATCATTAATGCAGTGTGTATGTGTGTGTGTGTGTGTGTGTGTGTGTGTGTGTGTGTGTGTGTGTGTGTGTATATATGTATGTGTGTGTGTGTGTGTATATATGTGTGTGTGTGTGTGTGTGTGTGTATATATGTGTGTGTGTGTGTGTGTGTGTGTGTGTGTGTGTGTGTGTGTGTGTGTGTGTGTATGTATATATATATATGTGTGTGTGTGTGTGTGTATGTGTATATATATATAATTAATGCGGTGGTTTTGATACCACTATGCTGTTTCTCGTAATGGCTCGGTAAAGTGGAGTTCCTCTTTCAACTTGTTCCTCCATCCGTGAGACACACCAGTGCTCTCAAGTTCAGACTTTTTTAGATTGGGAGAGAGTTTCAAAATTTGAGAGTATTTCAATTTACTGTGAAACTTTGGGGAATCCTGTGAGCATTTTCCAGCGGAGCAGAAGACGCAGGTCTGTCTGGACGTCCCTGTTTCCCTCACTCTGGACAGCCCGGATCGTTTTGTATCTGCCTGATTCTCTGGTCAGACTGTGGTCACTGAGTCTGCCGTGGATCTCTGACGATGTAGAGATGTTCTGATCATTCTCGTATTCTCTGTTGAGGGCCCGATGGGTCTGTAATTTAGATGGAGTTTTGGTGTCATTGTTCCAGATGTTCTATGAGCGTTTAGTGTATTTCTGCAGGGACTCCCAGGGAATCTTGTCCCATCTATTGTAGTCGTGTGTACTGCTTAGACCCCATAACTCGGCTCCAAACAGTGCAATATGTGTAATGAGACCATCAGATGTTTTGCACCAAACTGTAATTGGGATGTTTATTTTGTAGACTTTATTTCTGATTATATAAAAAATGCTCTTTGCAATTTGTCCTTTAGTGCACAGTCATGGATGTTCTAGGGTAGCGTTCTCCTCCAGCGTAGCCTCCACGACAGACCAGGATGCTCTAGGGTAGCATTTCCTACACTGAAAAGGTGCCTGTTTTTTTTTTTTCTGAAAGACTGCAACGTTTTGTCCATACTGACCATCAGGGCCCTGTTCTGCCAGAACCGCCCCGGCAGATCCAGCTTCTACTTTAGCCCTTGTTCTGGGGGGTCCGTATCAGCAAATCTTCCCACAGAACGGAAGTGTCACTTCTGTGGTGTTGAGGGCGAGTCCGCGGCTGTAGGCTGTTCCAGGAACACTTCGCCCTCATTTCTGTAAACATCAAACAGAAGAGGACTCTAGCTGCACCACGTCCCTGAGGGAAGGATTTGCTTCTTTGGTTGGCCAAGTTTTGTTCTGTGTTTTTATTATTCAAGCATAAACTAAATGACATCATCAAATTTCTATCTCCTGCACCACATTTGAGAATTTTATAAAATAGTCTGGTATGGCAAACAGAATCAAAAGCTTTTTAACAAAACCAACAAAGCTACAAATATTACTGTTATTCTTTCTCTAACTCACTTTCTGTCTCTCACTCTGTCTCTCTCATGCCCACTTTCACTCTGCCTTGTGTTTCTGTCTCTAACACACACCAAAACGCATGTACACAAACCACTCCACTTTCTGAACTCACATAAACCATCACACAGCTCAGTAAACACCGCCATCTAAAAACGTGCTGCGTTTCTCTACTACACGAGACCCTGCAGGATTGGTTTGGGCAGTGTTCATGTAGCAGGAATCTATAGCACGCATGCTCTGACCGGTCACACGGTCTCAGTAGCGCTAACTGGAAGATGTGACACCCCCCCAAATGTCATGCAGCTTGTCATTCCCACGGCAGACCGCAGGTTGGGTCCGAGCCCCAGGTTCCTTGTTTTGTCCTGACTGCTGATTCACGATCTGAATCAGGTGCGTTGGAGCAGGAGAGACTGAACCGTTGACTAGACTGTTGTCTGAAACGTCCTGGATCGTTGTGCATCGGCGGGGGGGGTTTCTGCCGTACCAGTTCGAGGGAAATGAGAAGTTTAACGCAGATAAGAGGCGGGGGTTGGGTTTTCTTCGAATTGGTGTTGCCTGTACTTGTTAATTAGCCATGAAAGAACATCGATGACCTCGACGGCATCATCTGCGGTGAGATTATTCTGGGGGTTTTTTTCCCTGTCACAGGAAGATGCTGTCATCAAGGAGATCAACATCACACATGTGGTTAAGGAGGGGGCAGAGAGAGCCGACCCCTCCCAGTTTGAGCTGCTCAAGGTTCTCGGCCAAGGCTCATTCGGGAAGGTGAGGATAAAACGTTCTTAATTACCAACAGACAGTTCTCTCTGGCAAGACCACGTCAGGCACTGGTATTTGTAGATACACTGGTTGGGGCGGGTCAGTTGCTGGTACCTGTAGCCACTCTGGCTCTCTGGGAGAGTTTTGAGTTTGATTCACCAAATGGTTAGGGTGCAGATGTAGGGGGCTAGGGTGCAGATGTAGGGGGCTAGGGTGCAGATGTAGGGGGCTAGGGGGCAGATATGTAGGGGGTTAGGGTGCAGATGTATTGGGCTAGGGCGCAGATTTAGGGGGTTAGGGTGCAGATGTAGGGGGTTAGGGTGCAGATGTAGGGGGTTAGGGGGCAGATGTAGGGGGTTAGGGGGCAGATGTAGGGGGTTAGGGCGCAGATGTAGGGGGCTAGGGCGCAGATGTAGGGGGCTAGGGGGCAGATGTAGGGGGCTAGGGCGCAGATCTAGGGGGCAGATGTAGGGGGCTAGGGGGCAGATGTAGGGGGCTAGGGGGCAGATGTAGGGGGCTAGGGGGCAGATGTATGGGGGCTAGGGTGCAGATGTAGGGGGCTAGGGTGCAGATGTATTGGGCTAGGGGGCAGATGTAGGGGGCTAGGGTGCAGATGTAGGGGGCTAGGGGGCAGATGTAGGGGGCAAGGGTGCAGATGTAGGGGGCTAGGGGCAGATGTAGGGGGCTAGGGTGTAGATGTAGGGTGCAGATGTAGGGGGCTAGGGTGCAGATGTAGGGGGCTAGGGTGCAGATGTAGGGGGTTAGGGGCAGATGTAGGGGGCTAGGGGGCAGATGTAGGGGGCTAGGGGGCAGATGTAGGGGGCTAGGGGGCAGATATGTAGGGGGCTAGGGGGCAGATATGTAGGGGGCTAGGGGGCAGATATGTAGGGGGCTAGGGGGCAGATATGTAGGGGGCTAGGGCGCAGATGTAGGGGGCTAGGGGGCAGATGTAGGGGGCTAGGGGGCAGATATGTAGGGGGCTAGGGGGCAGATATGTAGGGGGCTAGGGGGCAGATATGTAGGGGGCTAGGGCGCAGATGTAGGGGGCTAGGGGGCAGATGTAGGGGGCTAGGGGGCAGATATGTAGGGGGCTAGGGGGCAGATGTAGGGGGCTAGGGTGCAGATGTAGGGGGCTAGGGGGCAGATGTAGGGGGCAAGGGTGCAGATGTAGGGGGCTAGGGGGCAGATGTAGGGGGCTAGGGGGCAGATATGTAGGGGGCTAGGGGGCAGATATGTAGGGGGCTAGGGGGCAGATATGTAGGGGGCTAGGGGGCAGATATGTAGGGGGCTAGGGCGCAGATGTAGGGGGCTAGGGGGCAGATGTAGGGGGCTAGGGCGCAGATGTAGGGGGCTAGGGTGCAGATGTAGGGGGCTAGGGGGCAGATGTAGGGGGCTAGGGGGCAGATGTAGGGGGCTAGGGGGCAGATGTAGGGGGCTAGGGGGCAGATATGTAGGGGGCTAGGGGGCAGATATGTAGGGGGCTAGGGGGCAGATATGTAGGGGGCTAGGGGGCAGATATGTAGGGGGCTAGGGCGCAGATGTAGGGGGCTAGGGGGCAGATGTAGGGGGCTAGGGCGCAGATGTAGGGGGCTAGGGGGCAGATGTAGGGGGCTAGGGGGCAGATGTAGGGGGCTAGGGCGCAGATGTAGGGGGCTAGGGCGCAGATGGACTCATTTAAGCTGTGAACTTGCATACGAAGACACAAATGTATGTGCACAATAACTGATGAACATAAACAAGCATTCTCACAAAAAGCACACTTAAACACATTATAAGCCAACTCTTAAGCCCTTTTTGGTGCGTGCGTGCGTACATGCATGTCTTCCCTGTGTTTGTGTTTATGTACAGGTGTTTCTGGTACGGAAGGTCACACCACCTGATAGTAACCAGCTTTATGCCATGAAGGTCCTTAGAAAAGCCACACTTAAAGGTAGGGAGAGGTCTCACACACACCCCATCTATATCTATATTCACTTACCACAGCCCTTCCGTGTACCCACGGAAACACAAAGCACACAATAACGTTCTTTCCTACGCACAGACACACCTTTGGCTTTGGCAATCGGTCTCTCTCTCTCTCTCTCACACTCACACACACACACACACACACTGTTTCCCATAAATAAGACCCCCTGTCAGATCTGCTCACCTCGTGTGCACCCTGTGTGATGTGTGCTGGTGCTGCTTCCTCTCAGTGGTTTCTCTGTCATGTTCTTTCAGTCGTCTTTACCTTCTGTTGTTTGTCTCTTCACTTCTGTCAGTTGTTTGCTTGCAGGATGCAAAGCTGTGTGCGTGCGTGTGCGTGCGTGCGTGTGCGTGCGTGTGTGCGTGTGCGTGTGCGCGTGCATGCGCGTGCGTGCGTGCGTGCGTGTGTGCGCGTGCGTGTGTGCGTGTGCGTGCGTGTGTGTGCGCGCGTGTGTGGTTTACATCTGTTTGTCTTTCTCTGTTTCGCTTTTCTTCTTTCTTCTCTCTCTTGCTATTCGTTCGTTCGTTCATTCATTTGTCCACTATAGCACTTGTGCTCATTTATGTCTCTCTGTTTGAGAGATTTTCTTGGCTGAGTGGATGGTTTTGCATGTTTCTAATTTTGGTTTATTTCTAGAGATTTCTCACACACACACACACACACTCCTCCTCCTCATCATCATCTCTACAGTACCACTCTGCCCTGGTCGTCTCTTCCTTGTTCACTTCTCCACACACACTCCTCCTCATCTTCACTTCTCCAGTGCAGGACGTGTGCCCAGGTTGTCTCAGTAGGACATAGCCAAGGCCTCTCTCTGTATCTGTAGTGGTGCTGTTTCATTGCTTCATGGGTTAATTGGTTAATTGTTTGTTTCTGTTTGTTGTGCCAGGCTGTTGTGATGAGCAGTAGCACATTATGTTGTCTTTTTATTCTCCAGTATGATGTCCGCAGATTTGTATGTGAGTGCTACTGGAGAAAAAAAACCGACTACATCCTGTGGCCCCGTACGGGCAGTGCAGGGTGTTTGGAGGGACTGTTTTCTAAGGTCTCATTGACCTAAATCCATTAGATCTCCTGTGGTGGTTACTGCAGCAGCACACCATACCCAACTAAAGCAAGGAGCCTGTGATTGCATCCTTCAGGTGTTGTGGTACTGGCTTTGCATGGTGGAGGTCAACAGGGCTGCGTACCTGGGTTAGCGACACCGTCAGTTCCCAGGAAGCACACACACTTCCCGATGTGTCCGAGGTTATTCACTTCTTTTCTGGTTTTTTTGGTTCTTTCCCTTTTCCTTGCGCTGCTTCCGCATGGCAGTGCGGGATCGTGTCCGCACCAAGATGGAGAGGAACATTCTCGCCGAGGTCAACCATCCGTTTGTGGTCAAACTCCACTACGGTGCGTAATGTGTGTTTGTGATAAGACTCCATTATGGTGCGTACAGTCATGGCCAAAAGTTTTAAGACTGTGTGTGTGTGTGTGTGTGTGTGTGTGTGTGTGTGTGTGTGTGTGTGAACAGCCTTTCAGACAGAGGGTAAACTGTATTTGATTCTGGACTTTCTACGGGGAGGAGACCTCTTCACCAGACTGTCCAAGGAGGTACATCAGTAGTGAACACCCCACTACTGAACCCATCAGTACTGAACACCCCACTACATTGGTAGGGAGTCAGTACTGAGTATCCGTGTGTGTGTCACGTGTCAGGTGATGTTCACGGAGGAGGATGTGAAGTTCTACCTGGCGGAGCTGGCTCTGGGCTTGGATCATCTCCACACTCTGGGCATCATCTACAGAGACCTCAAACCTGAGAAGTACTGAGCACAAGTAGTATGTGTGTGTGTGTGAGTGTGTGTGTGGACATTGTGTGCGTGTGAGTATTGTGAGTGTGAGTGTGTGTGTATGAGAGTGTGTGTGTGTGTGTGTGTGTGTGTGTGGACATTGTGTGCGTGTGAGTATTGTGAGTGTGAGTGTGTGTGTATGAGAGTGTGTGTGTGTGTGTGTGTGTGTGTGTGTGTGTGTGTGTGTGTGTGTGTGTGTGTGTGTGTGTGTCTGTGTGTGTGTGGACATTGTGTGTGTGTGTGTGAGTGTGTTTACTAATTTGCTGCTCTTTCCCAGCATTCTACTGGATGAAGAGGGACATATCAAACTCACAGGTAACACACACACACACACACACATACACACGCACACAATGTCCACTCACACTCACTCACTCACACGCACACAATACTCACACGCACACAATGTCCACACACACACACACACACACACAATGTCCACACACACACACACACACACTCTGGTTACTTGTGCCTTTCTGCATCTCCTGTGTGTGTGCTGACGAGCTGTGGTCTGTGTGTAGACTTTGGTCTGTGTAAAGAAGCC
>NC_137506.1:1215000-1227500 GCF_041902795.1 Electrophorus electricus | reverse complement strand
TCTCTGTAGGGGCAGAGAGAGAGAGAGAGAGAGAGAGAGAGAGAGAGAGAGAGAGAGAGAGAGAGAGAGAGAGAGAGAGAGAGAGAGAGAGAGAGAGAGAGAGAGAGAGAGAGAGAGAGAGAGAGAGAGAGAGAGAGAGAGAGAGAGAGAGAGAGAGAGAACGAACCAGCAGACTGTGTGTGGCCGCGTGCACCGGGAACACTCTCTTCAGCTCACGTGACGTTGGCACACGCGTGGAGATCAGCTGTCACTCAGTACCAATGATTGCCAAGTAGTGAGCAGAGACTGGAGCGCTGTGTCCTCAGCACTATCTACTAGATGGAGTGTGTGTGTGTGAGGAGGGAGAAGGACTCCCTTTAAAAGGGTTCTTTGACACGGCTGTGTTTGGACGGAGATCGGTTCTTTCCTTTGATGTTGATCCTTTGTTGTTGTTGTTGTTGTTGTTGTTTTGGTGGTTTTGTTTGTTTGTTTGTTTGTTTGCTTCATGTAATTTGATTGCTGGATCAGTTTGTTTAGAGCTTTTTTCCCCAGAGAGACTTTAACGAGGCTGTAGCTGCTAACGTTGGGGAGCTTTACAGAGACCACGCCCCCCCCCCCCCCACACCCCATCCCCAGGCCTCCAGGGAAACCGGCTGAAAGTCTGGGCAGGTGCATTGTGGGTGGGGTTGGTTTGGGCTGGTGTGGGCTTTTTTTTTGCATGAGTGCATGTGTTTCTGCTTCTTACAGTGCTGCACCCTGCATACTGCACAACGTTTTAAATGTCAAAGAAAATGTAATTAAAAACCACGCAGGATGACGATGATGGTGGTGATGAAGATGGTGACGTGCGTGTAGTGACATGCCATGGTCGTGTGTGTTGTGGATCTGTTTCCTGTATATTGAATGCGGTCTCCTGTGTTGTTTCTCATTTGTCGATTTGGTCTGTTCTGTCAAAAAAACGTGTCAGCGGTGTGCTGAAGCCGGCAGAGGTCAAAGGTCACGGCCAGAGCCATCACTACAGGCCCGTGGGGGCGGTGTGTTAGGGTCTGTATCATCTGTCTGTTATTCCCCTGGGTGCTGAGGCAGCTGGGATCAGTTCAGCAGTTGGCACGTTTGTGGTCACATGACCTTCACATCAAACCATGCACAAACCGTTCAGTACAAAGAGTCAGACTTGCGAGTCATTGAAAAAGAATTCATAGACCAAAATAAGTCTTGATTTTTATTAAGGAAGGATGAAGCGGTCTCTGCAGTCTTGCGCGCGCGCACACACACACATGCGCAAGTTTCACTCCTGTAACCTGAGCGTGCGCGCACACACACAGGTTTCTTCGTTTTGTGCTTGTGCATGGTGATTCTGAATCGGTTCCAATTCTGAATCACTCTAATAAACCACTCTGGCTTGAGCCCCAGATACACTCCATGTGAAATACCTTCAAAAAACTAAATGATTCCTGAATTACTGTCTTACTATCTCATGATTTGTCTTCTGTCCCAGTTTTAAGCTCTAAAACAAATCAGTCAGATTCAAGCCTGCATGACCACGTGTGTTCAGTTCTGAAGTGATGACTCGGATGTTTTTGCTTACGATTAATAAACCATGTCCATAAATGAGGCGTGTGCCGTGCTGGGTTAAGCGGACACCCGTCGGTGCAGAGTTCCTCTGTGAAGCTCCCTCGTGCTGGTGTGTGTGTGTGTGTGTGTGTGTGTTGAAGTGTTTTATATTTTTGTCTCTGTAAATGATAACGTTTTGTTTCCTGATGTGTCACATCCGTTACTTCTGTAAACAAAAACAAAACCCCTGCAAACATCCTTTTCTTTGTATCCAGGAGCAGAGAGGCGTTGGGCCGCAGCACCTGTTCTGTTTGCTTTCTTCTGCTGTGTATTTCATGGTTTGCGCTGTACCTGACTGATGCTACATGTGTGTGCGCGCGTGTGCTGTTCTAGTTCTCATGTGCCAGAGCTCGTTCAGAAGGCTTCGGTTCATGGTGCTTTTCTATTAAATCCAACCCAGTTTTTCTGCGCTCATCTCCGCTTGTTTCTGTCCAAATGGTGCTTAAACGTCTAATACACTGGAACAGCTCCACCAACCAGAACACACCCTCACTGGATGGTCCATGTTCACCTATTTATATCAGAGAACCAGTGTGTGACACTTTCAAATACCTACTGAGATCCCTACACTAAAAACCACACTGGTACATGCGCTACATATGTAAAATACTGACGGGATTGTGTGAAGTCCTTCCTCTGCTTATCGGATCACTGTAAAAGAAAAACGGGTCGTCGTGTGGTTGCTTCAAGGCTTAATTAGTAAAAAGTGGAACTGTTTAAAAAAAACTGAAAGTGTGCGTAAGGGAAAGAGACAGTGAGCTGACGCACAGGACCGTACTCGAACACATTTACACAGAGAATTTGGTGATTGGCAGATGTGTACAGGTGTGCGGGCAGGCCACGTTAAGCTGTTACAGGTGTGTGCCTCTCACAAACTACGGGTGAATGTTTCGAGCTGCGTGAGAATGTTTGCACTTTCATCAAAGACAGACACACACACACACACACACACACACGCACTGCAGATCAGCCTTGGATGTGATCTACGACACACAACCAGAACACGTGCTTGTTCACCTACCCCTTACACACAGCTGCGTTTTCATCAAGCCCCTCACAGAACACGCTCTAACGGAGCAGACAGTCGGGCCAAGGGCGAGCCCAGATCATGGAGTCGCGCTGGTGAATGCCTCCCCACTCGCGTACCCTCCCACAACACAGTGAACTGCGGGACCTTGGTCTCGTCAGTGGAGGGTAAGTACAGGCGGTGTGTGTTTTCCTGTCCATTCCATACTTTATCCTGTATTTTGTCCAGTACATATTTTGTCTCTGTGCTCCTCCTGTGAAGCGATTCTGTGCTCATGGAATCTGTATTCTCTGTGGTTCAAACTCACCCACCTGCTCAGAGCTGAAAATGGCTTTTTCTAGGACCTGGACAGTGTTGCACATCTCAGTGCATCTCTCATGTGCATAGACATGCAGCCTTAACCCGCACTGTTGGTGTGGTCACGTTCTCCTCGTCTCCAGAGCAACGACCTTGTTAACAGTCCTTAGGTTTCGCTTTGTTCAAGCACCTCCTCGCAGAATTCAGCCTGTGAGAGGTGTGGGGGTGTTTGGCGCTACTTGTTTAATGTGTGTGAACTCTTTGAGGATGTGTAACCGGGATATTGGTACATTCCCAAATGGTGTATTTTATGAGATTAACCCTAATCCATCACGCAAAACCATAAAGCAGTCCAAATCCTGTGATCCTCACCTCTACCTGCGTCGAACTCTCTTGCGCTACTCTACTGGTGTTACTGTGGCGGAAACGTGCTCCAGAGTCACACGCGCTGCTCATCCCAGAACCTCGATCTCGTGGTGGGTTATTATGCACGTATGTGCTCATTTGTAGGCAAATAAAGATATATCTATTATATTCTCTCTCTCTCTCTCTCTCTCTCTCTCTCTCTCTCTCTCTCTCTCTCCCTCTCTCTCTCTCTCTCAAATGAAAACACTCTCGCAGTAAAATGACTCCATATCTGAGCACCGCAAAAATACGTCTGAACATTACTGTCCCCATCTTTAGTCCCATGGGGGCCCTAGGTTCCACGCTTCATACTGGACTTCATGAGTTACTAAAAAGGTTTTCCTGCTGGCCGATGGCCGCAGTGCAGGTACGAGGTCGCCCTCGTCATGCAGGACACCAGGAGCAACTGCTCCTGTTTCACGTTTACGCTAAATGACTAACCGCCTTCTCGAGTGTCGACACGTCTCCTGTCTATTATTATTTAAAATAATGTGCCCTTGCATTTATGCTGCTCTGCCCTGTCAGTGCCTCGCTGTCCGTTACTAAGCAACAGAGGATTTGTAAAAGACCCAAAAAAAAAAAGTCCAACCCCCATCAGCTGCTGCAGACCAGGTAGACGAGGAAGGTGAGCACAGCTGTAGGAGGGTGAGAACAACAAACCTATCAGCTGACAGGACGTTGGGGTTGCTACAGGCAACGGAGAGGAGGAGAGTTGAACCGGAGCAGCGTTTCACCTGTTCTCCTCGCCAAGGAAGGCAGAGCGGAAGATACTGTCTGAGGGGAGAGGGAGGGGAGAGAGAGAGAGATGGAGAGAGAGAGAAACGAGGGAGAGCAGGTGTCCAATAAGCAGCAGTTGAGTCATAAGCCTGTCCAATAGCATTCGAGCTGGCTCATCCTGAGGAGGGAAGCTGTACTGCTGGGGATATTAATGAATGGAGCTCGTCTCTGCTAACATCACGACGGTTCCTTTCTCTCTCTCTCTCTCTCGCTCTCTCTCTCTCTCTCGCTCTCCCCTCGCTCGCTTTGCTATCTCAGCGGAGCCAACAGCAGCAGCGGCGGTCACCTTCACACAACAGAGACGGTCCGAACCAGCAGGGAGAGCCACAGCCGCTGCAGAAGCCGGACGGAGAAACGGCAGTGGCGTGGGGGGTGAGAACATGAACGGAACGGTGGCTGCTCTGGAGGGATCCTCTCTCCCCTCTTCCTCGGCTGACCCTCCCCCCCCCTCCCCCGCGCCCCCGACGCGGAGGTCCGTCTCCGTGGGAGATTTCCGCCGAGCCCCGGGCAGCCAGGCGGGCTCCGAGCCACCCTCTGCGCCCGCTACGGCCCCCTCCTCCAAATTGGTGACCCCCAGCTCCAGCATGGAGTTCGAGGCTGCCCGCCGGCGCCTCCTGGAGGTGGAGGAGCGCCAGCGTGTGATCCTGGAGATGGAAAGGCGGCTGGAGGAGCTCCGAGAGGTGTTCGTGCGCTCCGAGCGACAGGCGGCGGAACACGGGGAGCTGGTGACGCGCATCACCACAGCAACCCAGCAGGGGGAGCTCTACGTGGCAGAGAACAGCCAACGGGTGAAGAAGGGACTCCGGTTCAAGAGACACCGACCCACGGTCATTTTCTCCTCCATGCTGGGCCTGAGGACGTGCCTGCCGTGGCCCGTGAAACTCAAATAGCGGCGAGGAACCACGCTACCGCCCTCCGTCTCGGGGCACGGAGATGCCACCCTCCGCAACGCCGGAGGAAAACGCCATTTGTTGTTCGTGTGAGACAGTCCCGGCCACGTCTGTTCGGTTGTGAGGTGGGTGGAGCTTCTGTGGCCACCCCCAGGCGGACGTGAAGGTGAACTCCCGTTTCACGACTGTCCGGAGGCTGAAACCTGGCTGCAGTGTGGGAGACCACACCACTGCTCAGAGATGTGTGTGTGTGTGTGTGTGTGTGTGTGTGTGTGTGTGAGAGAGAGAGAGAGAGAGAGAGAGAGAGAGAGAGAGACATGCTTTACACTTTTACCCTTTTTAGTAGGTGTGTATGAAGACTGTAGGTAATTTTATGCAGACAGAGGTGCCATTCACCCAGGAAACCAATCTCACGTGTGTGTAACAGTCATACAGGTGTGCTGTGACTTCACAAGGCTCAGATAAATTTACAAAACACACACACACACACACACACACACACACACACACACACACACACACACACTCTCTCTCTCGCTCTCTCTGGCTATTTTTGTGATGTTTTTGTTGTTTGTGGGTTCGGGCCTCTAAATGTGTAGCGGTGACGTGACTGCACTTTAGCTGGAGCTCGCAGGTGCTGTTCTCCACCCAACGCCCCCACCCCGCTCCCCTCCGATTAGCTGCAGCTACACCCTCTCTCCTCCCAGGACGCACCTCTCCCTCGCAACATTCCACCTGTGGCCTCTGCTCCACCGTAGCCTAGCAACACACCTCCAGGCGTGGTTTCTGTTGGCTTCAGAAGGTATCGTGATACCATCAGGTCGTCCACGCCTGCAGCTCGTTAAACCAGGCGTTATATGACCCACTCTAGGCCTTCTGGAGCTCTGCTGTAAACGACCTGCCTGTAGTTACTGACCAAAAGACCTACGAGTTGATCTTTATTTATTGAAATAATTTATTTATTTAAAATGGTGGACACAAGTGGCTGAACCATTTGTCAACAGCAGACACCAATGATGTAATCGGGAGCTATTCCAGCTGCTTGGGGTGTTTAGTGGCGGTTACCCTGAAACCGTTTACCGTAGTCTGCATAATAAACGCCCTTTAGTGCGCTCACACGGAGACACGCGATTCCTGTTCCTGGGTTTTTAGGCGAACAAAGTCCTCTGAAGTAAAAGCTCGCGGACTGCATTATCATAGCTAATGCACGCTTTAAGAAGCCGGAACAGCATTTGAGTGAGGTCTGCCTAAAGACGATATGCACGGTTTGTTTGCACACCGAGATGCGCGAAGCTTGGTGAATTATTTAGGTGGCTGCATCCACGTTCTCTGCTGCACGCATTCACGTGCTACGGAAAGCGCCGCGCGCCGACACCCTCATGCGCGCACGCCCTACAGATGGCGTCCGTGGGGTAATAAAGCGTGACCCTTGCCTGGTTTAGCGCGCACATATACAGCACGTCTCCGCCTGGACAATCGCGCGCGCGTCCGCTCCGACGTGGCGTTGGACTCGCGTCACGCAGTCACTGCGCGTGACGCTCGGGTGGCAGGAGAGGTAGCTGCCCGGCGCGAGGCAACCACGCGCTCACACCTGGACCAAAGGGCTACCTGGTGTTACGGAGTCACAGAACCTCAGCCTCGTGGTTATTACGCACGCATGTGCTCATTTGTCTATAGGCAAATAAAGATATATCTATTATATTCTCCCTCTCTGTCTGTCTCTCTCTCTCTCTCTCTCTTTCTCTCTCTCTCTCTCTCTCTCTCTCTCTCTGTAATGCCTTATTTGATATGGATACTTCATGTACATGACATGTATTGGTATTAACGTGTAGATAAACACCTATTCTATTTTGCACTTTTGCTATGAATGAGTACAAGCTTTTCCAAAGACCCCAGTGACGGGGCCCACGCGCAGAACGAATGTAGTGTACGGTACGTCCTTCTGTTCCAAAAATGACTCTTCACGGGGAGCGCCTGTAAACCTTCCCCAGCCCGAGCTGCTAGGAGAACTCCATCTCTAACGTAACCCAACGCAGTTAAACTCAACACCCGTCTCACCGGATCTTCTATCCGCGCCGTTTCCTACGAGAATGTCCCACTACCGAGTGTTGTGTGTTTTATTTGTGCTGCCAGACTACTCCATTCTACTAAAAGTATGAATATTTATCACATGCTTATAAGTTACTCTGTCCTGTTAACCAGGTTCTGTTTCCATAAGGATGTGTCTGATGACCTTGCTGGTGACCCGTGTTGTCCAGAACAAGCGGGCGTACTTTTCTCGTGTGGCAGTATAAATTGGGCTTCAGTGACTGGATTAATGCTGTAATTTATTATGCTTAAAGAATTTGTACTGCGTTTCAAACTTTACTCACATGTAAAAAATAAGAATTTATTATTCCTGCTTAAAGTAAGAATAATACTTTATGCTGGCAACTAAGTTATAGGAACAATAACTCATAGAAGTCCAGAAGTCTGCTGGCTGCGTCATCGCACCCACGCGTAGAGTTCTGTACTTCTACAGCTTGAGCGTGTGTCCCACAGGGGCATGTGCGTGGGGTACAGGCTGTTCTCTGCCTTAGCAGCACAATTTCCACCACCTATTTAATTCCCCTCCGCCCAGCTGTGGGACACGACCTTGATCCATGCAGAAGAAAAAATAATTACCTGAAACCATTTACTTAGTCTGATTCAACAAAGAACAAATGTATTTATTTATTCATTACTGTTCCTTTTATTTTTCCAAGTAACTGCATTTTTTTTACTGGATGTGTACAGTTAGATACAAATCAAGATTTTTGAAAATCATTTCAGGGATTTGTTTAGCTCTCTCTCTCTCTCTCTCTCTCTCACACACACACACACACACACACACACACACACACACGTTTCCATTAACATTACATAATATTATAAACCAGGAGCTTCTGCAATTCAACCATGCCACATTTAGAATAATCAGATCAAATAGACTCCAGTTCCCATCAACCCCATACTTCCTGCACGTTCGATAAATATCCCATCATGTCACGATGGAAGTCTTGTTAGAAGCTTCGGAAAAGAGGAATACAGGATCGGTGCCAGGAATGGTAGAGCCATCAATGTAGGAGTCATTTACTGTTTCACTATTATCCACATTATGAAAACGAATGTCCATAAATCTGACTGGAAGATACAGACTGAAAATGTTCTGGTAGAAATGGACACATGATGGAATAAACTTAAACAATAAACTCAGTGATTTAAGTGCTCCTGGACACGCTCTTTTCTTTTGAATTCACTGCCGTTCCATTGGTGACATTGCAAATAGACCGCACTATCAATATCTGAAAAATTCCCGAAAGATTACAGACAAAAATCAATGCAACATCATTTTAAACGTGTTCTGGTCCAGGTCTCATGAACTAGCCCTGATCAAACACATGATATTTGGATAGGACATTTCACACACAGTGGCACATCAATGCGTTTCTTTAACACACACACGAACCTGATCGTTCGGCCACAGCGGCTCTACCAGACGGGGCTGCGTGCTGTCCTGCTCCCACAAACACAGCTGATGCGATCCAGGGATTTGGCTTTTGTGTGTGTGTGTGTGTGTGTGTAAGGTTCTCTGAAGTACACATGTTAGTTTAAACCATCAAAACAGTCTTTTTATTCACAGAAAACAGTAATATGTACTTACGCTCATGTAGCTTAAATCATTTTACTTTCTAAGGCTGAATATACTTTGAGAGAAGGACAGCATCAATAAGATACAAAATGATCAAAATCACAACTGATTTCTACATTACTGCTACATAGGTTTACAGAACTACAAGCAGCATTTCATACACAAGCTTTGAAAATATCAGCCGATTGTTTTGGACCTTGGGGGCCACCGTACTCAATTGTATGCTCCAAGTTGCTTCACAGAAGTCATTAAGAGGGCAGGTGCAGACATCTGAACTCTCCACTCATCAATAATGCATATTGGTGCCAGAGGAGCTTGAACACATCCTACTAACAAAGCCGGGGGGGAGGGGCTCCAGACAACACCCACACGCACACACTTCTGAAACAGGCTCCAGACAACACGCACACGCATCTGAAACAGGTTCCAGATAGCACACATGCATACATCTGAAACTGCACTTGTGTTCATACAACCTCAAATATATCTAATATCTGCATATGTTCTGTACAATAAAGTTTTGAAACAAGGGTTCAAGTCCCCGTGTACACACACACACACACCCTCTTAAAGTTGCACCAGTTCACTCTCTCAGGGTTCGTACTGTACTTTAAACAGATCCTGCTTCTGTGGGAATCAAGACAGGCCCATTCTGAGCCTCAGTCACGTCTGATGGAGTACAATGGTCCTTCTCTACTAGTTAATGCATCAGGTCTATTTATCCCAAATCAAAACATCACGTGCTCTCGCATTTGCGGACCTTGAACTAACAAGCATAACAGCCAAATAAGATGATCACCTGACCAAAGATGGTTCCTGTTCCCTTTGGTTGCTTCAAAAAAAAACAAAGCAAAAATAAACAATACAGTTCATAAATGTTTCAGATGTGCTTTGGCAGCTCATGAATTATGTGATGTGACTGGGGTTTAGAGATTTGAGACGTAAAATTTGAAATAATTCCCGAGCCCTCGTTAGGCAAACAGAAGTTCTTCAGTTTCTCCTGTCTCCCTTACACACACACACACACACACACACACACACACACACACACACACACACACACACACACACACAGTCGGAGTGGTCGAGCTGGGTTCTGGCTGGAGTTCTCAGGTGTAGTGTTTCATTGTGGCTGACGCCTGGACTGCACCCACAGTGACTTGCGAGCCAATGTCCATTTAGCAATCGACCTGCAGCCAGCAGGGAAGCATCCGGTGTCTGTCCAGCTGGACGGCTACGCCCACTCATTTGTCCTTTAGAGCTCACGTTACCGTCTCGCCCTTTCAGGGCCCACGGTGTCCATTACCTGTTTGGGTTTATATTCATGTTGGACTCAACGTTCGTCCTAACTCCCAGGCAGTGGCTCAGGACAGAGACATCATCCCCACCCAGTCGTGAGACAGAGGCGCCTTGTGCACTGGTCCCAGTATGACCAGTGAGTAGTCCCAGACCTTCTGCAGGGCCTATAGCCCGTAGTGCATGAGTGGCGTGACCCCTGGTGACAGGGATGAGCAGCTGGTTTGGATAAAAGAGGTGGGGCTTTTAGGTGAGTCATTCTCCTGGACATAACTTCTGGACATAGTTGACTGGGAAGGACCCACTCCTGGATGGTTTTCCCTCTACATACCCAACCTAAAGACATAGGAATAAGCCCACAGGATGAGAAACAGCTGGGTTTGGTGTTTGTTAGGTGTTTGCTGGTGGTGTTTGTGCGTATACTCACCCACCAGTGGGGGTCTTCAGCAGTGGTCACAACAATGATGTCATCCTTACAGAAGGCCAGCTGGTCTGAGCTCACGCCCATGCAATCCACCAGGGCCCGAACCTTCCGTTGCCGAGGCCTCAGTGCGTTCTGAGACACACACTGACACGTGCACACACACACACACACACACACACACACACACACGCCACTTAACTTTAGCGGCCTGCGTTATATTGGACAGGGGGCTTCCTGTATGATGTGTTCTGGACACAGATGGCAGCAGGCAGCGATGGCCCGCGTTCCGTTACCATGGCGTTCTTGCGTGAGCGGGGCGGCGGCAGTATGAGAGGAACAGGCGCGCTAGCGTTAGCGCTGCTCAGGCTGCAGTACAGTTCCTCGGTGCTGCTCCCTGAGCCGGGAGACCCCGCGCTACACTTCCCCTGACCTCCGCTACCGCTCGCTCTCCTGTACGACGTCGTCTTCTCCGAACTACGCACGCACGCGAGACAAAAAAAAAAACACAAATTAGCACATTTAAGATGTATGAAACGGCATTTTCAAAAGGATACACTGTCAAAGCCGTCGATTAAAGTGGGAAACGCTTCAGTGCAGCTTCTAAGTCAGTAAACTCATCTGACGTGTGGGTCAGTAACTCATGAGAGACAGCAGAGGGCAGTATAGAGCAGAGACTTACGGCACGGGGCCTTTGGCGCTCTGCGTGGAAAAGGACGACGGTCCGTCCCAGGACACGGTCTGTCTCTTCAGCACAGCGCCCAGCGGGGAGCGCGGCGACCGTTCTGCCGCCTCCCGCAGGGGCGGGGGGGGGCTGTTCTTAAACGACCCGCCCCCCGAGGAGCTGGAACTGTGTCTGGACGAGATGTGGGAGTCCTGCGTGGAAACACACAGCTGGGGGTCCGAGCGTCCTGAAGCGGGATACGAGCAGCACAGCGAGAGCAAGACAAAGCAGACGCGTGACGTTCCTCTGCCCTGATATCACGTCACCTCATTCAGGACTTTGTGAAAATAGCTGAGTGAATTCAAATAAACTGGGCCATCACAGCAGTACTGGCTTTATTCACGTATATTTGACCAGCGTTTCGCCATCAAATACCAAATAAGTAGAACATTGCAATTAACAGCGGTATCCAAGTGTAGAAAACTCTAGTGAATGTTGGCAAGACCACGAACCTCTCTGAATGGACTTGGCGGGTAGAGGAGGGGGCATGGACCCACCAGAGGGGGCGCTGTTGGCTGGCGGATTGCAGCAGAGGAAGTCCACGTTCTGGTAGGCTCTGTTAGCTGTGCTGGTGCTACAAATCCACGAGGAGTTCCCACTGCAACCATTAGAGGGGAGCAAAGAACGGTTCCTGGCTGGGGCGACCTACGAGCAAAAACGTCACTAGGTGATCTTAGGGTGCATTAGTAATGTATTATGTAGAGAGTGTGGGGTTCATTATTAATGTATTCTGTAGATACTGTGGGGTTCGAACCCTGTCATCGAGGTCATCCTCGCTGTCGTACATGAACTCCTGCGGCATCTCCCACATGTACTCAACATGGATCTGAGAATTAAACTTCCCACTGTGAGCCAACTCCAACTAAACACACACACACACACACACACACAGACAGAATTTAGAATTACAGCTGTTATTCTCATATGCAAATCCACCACACCACTGTAGGGAAAACAGTAGTCACACAGCTGCAAACCAAACCAGGGCGCACAACAGTGGACGAGTACACCAGTGGACGAGTACACCAGTGCAGGTCCAGCAGGAAAAGGGCACTTTGTGAAGTGTGTGTGGGCGAAAGTGCTCAGTGGTTGTGGAGATGTGGTGTGTGTTTATAGAGTTTCCTGACAGCTGATTGGCCAGCCAAGCAGGCAAGAAATAACGCAAAGACAACACAAGTTCATGTTCAGCCATTTACACACACACACACACACACACACACACACATACATATATACACACACACACACATACATATATACACACACATACACACACACACACACACACACACACACATACACACACACACACACATATATACACACACACACACATATATATACACACACACACATATATATACACACACATATATATACACACACACACACTACCTAGA
>NC_137506.1:1202500-1207500 GCF_041902795.1 Electrophorus electricus | reverse complement strand
TAACAACATGGTAGAGTAACGCCACACGGTATGTTACGCCTCCACACAGGTATGTTACAGCTCCACTACACCGCCACACGGTATGTTACACCTCCACACAGGTATGTTACAGCTCCACTACACCGCCACACGGTATGTTACGCCTCCACACAGGTATGTTACAGCTCCACTACACCGCCACACGGTATGTTACGCCTCCACACAGGTATGTTACAGCTCCACTACACCGCCACACGGTATGTTACGCCTCCACACAGGTATGTTACAGCTCCACTACACCGCCACACGGTATGTTACGCCTCCACACAGGTATGTTACAGCTCCACTACACCGCCACACGGTATGTTACGCCTCCACACAGGTATGTTACAGCTCCACTACACCGCCACACGGTATGTTACGCCTCCACACAGGTATGTTACAGCTCCACTACACCGCCACACGGTATGTTACGCCTCCACACGGTCTGTTACTCCTCCACACAAGTATACTACACTTCCACACAGGTATACTACACCTCCACTACACCTCCACACAGGTATACTACACCTCCACACAGGTATGTTACTCCTCCACACAGGTATATTACACCTCCACTACACCTCCACACAGGTATACTACACCTCCACACAGGTATATTACACCTCCACACAGGTATATTACACCTCCACACAGGTATATTACACCTCCACTACACCTCCACACAGGTATACTACACCTCCACACAGGTATATTACACCTCCACACAGGTATATTACACCTCCACTACACCTCTACACAGTATATTACACCTCCACTACACCGCAACACAGTACGTTATACCTCCACACATGTATACTACACCTCCACACAGGTATGTTACACCTCCACGGGTATTTAAACAGTGGGCGGGGTTTCACCAGACAGTACACTCTACTGAACCGCAGTACGGGTCAGGCAGACCTTATTCTCTGGGCACGATTTCCTTGGTCATCACTAGAATTGGGACCTGGAACTGGGCCATGGCCCTTAGTCCCACAGTGAGGGTCAGGGTGGACGACGCACGTGACCCGACTGCCGAGGTGTGTAAAGGTTCTGTTCCAGCATTAATACGCGCACTCAGCCAGCGGGCTGCGTGGTGGGTGCAGCTGTGTCGGACTGAGCTGGAGGGTCATACCCGTCACTCTTCTTCAGCAGGAAGCCGGACTTCTCCGTACCGTCTTTCTTGTTGCCTTGCGGCTGGTGAATGCTGTAGCCATGGCCAGAGTTCTTTCTGTTCAAGTAGTCCTGCAGAAAGGAAGCAAAAAACCGGCGTCATCGTCGCCTTTATGCTGTGACCTCACAAACCTGTGCCTAGAGTATGCGGTAGTGGGGCGCATGGCAGGAGTGCACCACCTCTTTGCTGTCCAGGTGTAGCTGGGTCCTGAGTGTGTCCCGCAGCTGAGAGAGCTGCTTCACGTCCTCGTCCTGCTCCTGACGGACCTGCAAACAGAGCAGGACGGTGAAGAGGCCAGTACCTGCACCAACAGGTGACTGGTTCTAAACTGACCCGACTAACCTCCAACAAATAAAGTGTAGCACTTAGAGCAGGTCAACCTGTAACATTTTCAGCTTGTGAATAAAGTCTTACAGCATTCAGCTGACACTTTTACCCAAAGAGACTTAGAATTCTGGTTAAGGCCCAACTGTGGCAACCTGACAGTGGTGGGACTTGAACTGGCAACCTTCTGATTACTAATCAGGTACTTTAAGCACTGAGCTGCAACTGCCCCCATTACAATATAAAGTATCCTTGGGTTTGAGAAAAGTGCTGTATAACCTGAACTTATTACAATAACATGAAAAGTTGAATAATTCCTCACGAGGTCCAGTCACGTTTTGTGATGGGTATTTTTCTACCTCGTGTACTGAGTGGCATGTATTACTTTAGTCAACCAGGACAAGTCTCCACAGGAGAAATATGTTTTCAGAAGCTTCGCCCAAACCAGTTCTGGAGCAGAGCTACGCCCTCTACAGCCCTATGAGTTCAAACATGCCTCCGCACACCTAATGACAACCACGTCCTGAAAACAAGCTCTACCACTCTGATATGATGACTTTTATTTTGGCAGGCCGAGGTTTTCCAATATTAGGTAACATCACCGTGCCCAGGATATGGTAACAACATTTTCTAATAAACCTCAACCATTTAATGACCTCAGCTGGGTTTTGACGGTTCAGGAACAATTAATAAGGAAAATTAGTTTGTGAAAATATGGGCAATTTTTACCCTTCTACAGACTTTCCAACAATCACAAATTATTTTGAATTGTTTTAAAACAGGCAAAAAGTACAAAGCAACACAATTCCAGAATTACACAAGTTCTACAGTTCTGTAGGAGCAATGAACAACCACCAAACAACAACCACCATGATAAACATAACCACTGGAGACCGAGTTCCTGCCTACACGTATAGTTATTATGTGTATAGTTATTAAAAGTGGGGAGGGGTTCCTCAGTTGTTGTTTTTTTAAATTCCATCCACACCTACACTTTTTATTAAATTTTTTTTTAAATAAATAAATAAAAACCTCAATCTACACAAGACCACAAAAACACACTGTTATGTGCTGTAAAGAGCATGTCGGCCAATCAGAAGCCTTGAAACAGTTATTACCAGTAGGCCAACAACAGTGCACATTAAGGAAGAGAGGAATCATGCGTGGACTGATAAGTAGAGTTGTTCCTCAGACTCACACCAGAGTAGAGTAACTGTGTGTGTGTGTACGTGTGTGTGGTCTGACTTCTTCTGATCACAGTGCAGTAAAACCTAAGGAGGACCATTTAAGACAAAGACATGAATATCACCCTTTGAAATTCTCTTTAATTACACACCTCAGGAGCTCAGACTGCTGCCCGCTGTTCCAGAGACAACCCCTCCGCTCCGCCCCACCCCACCCACACACAACCCCTCCGCTGTCTCAGAGGAGGCATTCTTCTGCCCTCATAACTGTGGTGAAACCATTTTTGCCACCTTGATGGCCCTGTGGTGCATCATGGAGGTTTTCCATAATAAGAAAACAGGACAGGAACATGTGATGCGTCTCATGCACTGCTGGTCAGTAGAGCTTAATGACACAAAGGTGTTTGAGGAGACATTTCTGGAGAAGTACCGTATGGATGGAGGTCGCGAGCTTCTCCACAAATGGACTGAGGTGTTCAGCTGCTTTTAGTCCATCCTGGAAAAAACTGAGAACAGCCGAAAATCACAAACAAGCTCAGTGTTGTCATGATCTCACACACACACACACACACACACACACACACACACACACACACACACACACACACACACACACACACACACACAGAGAGAGAACAGAGACATGCAAACAGAAGCACAAACACAAAAACAAAACAGAAACACACAGATTGAAAAACACACACACAGATACATATGCAGGATATGAGAGACAATCGCTTACACAACCATAAAACAGCAGCTACATTTGGGTTAGGGACTAACCCAAACATTGCATGAGGGTCTGGGGTTTAAGAGGTCATTTGAATGTGGACTCTTATGCCGTCATGGGCATTAAAAGAACCAAGAACAAACACATTTGCCAGTATTGCTTGCTATGATGGAGTATTGATTAAAAATGAGTTACATCAATTTTTCAGTCCAAGATGTGTCAAACACACCAAAATAGGGAACACTCCCCATTTGCATTTCTGTTGAAGAATGAGATTAGATTGCTAAATTGCACAGTAATTCTGAGTTTTGTTCCAGGAGTGAGCCTCATCTAACATGAATGTTATATGAAACACTTAATGAGGGTTAATGAGACATACTTGAGCTGGGCCTGGAAATACTTAATGAGGCTCTGGAGCAAATCTGGACCCTGTCGCATCTTCATCTCCTGAACCTTCAGCAGATACTAGATAGAAAGATAGACAGAGAGAAAGAGAAATATATAACTTTTGTAATCGGAAGGTTGCTGGTTCAAGTCCCACCACTGCCAGGTTCCCATTGTTGGGCCCTTAACCCCCAATTACTCAAGTTGTACTCAGTCATAAATGTATGTCACTTTGGATAAAAGCGTAAATGTAAAATGTAAATTTTTGTTTAGTTTTTTGGTTACAGAAAAGTATGACCAGAAAACCCATTTAACCAAACTGACAAAAGTCATAACAGTGCTGGTTAAGATGCCGAGCCTGAGACCCCGCATGCTCAGTGCTCACTGATGATCTGTTAGCCTTCAACTGGACAACAAATAAAACAATCTGGAGATGCCATCAATGTCAGAAATGTTAGCATAGCATATATGAGCATGATGTTAGTATTTTAGCATGTCGTATATCAGCGCAAGTTAATGTTTTTAGTGTGGCATATATTAGTGTTGCATATATTAGCATGCTGTGCATTGCGTGTAGGTTATTATGTTAGCGTGGTGTACGTTAGCATGGTGTAGATTATCATGTTAGCGTGACGTAGGTTATGATGTTAGCATGATGTAGATTATTATGTTAGCGTGGTGTACGTTAGCATGGTGTGGGCTATTATGTTAGTGTGGTGTCTATTAGTGTGGTGTAGGTTCTTATGTTAGCGTGGTGTACATTAGTGTGGTGTAGGTTCTTATGTTAGCGTGGTGTGCATTAGCATAGTGTAGGTTATTATGTTAGCATGGTGTACTTTAGCATGGTGTAGGTTATGTTAGCGTGGTGTACATTAGCATAGTGTAGGTTATTATGTTAGCATGACGTAGGTTCTTATCTTAGCATGGTGTACATTAGTGTGGTGTAGGTTCTTATGTTAGCATGATGTAAGTTATTATGTCAGCGTGGTGTGCATTAGCGTGGTGTAGGTTCTTATGTTAGCGTGGTATACATTAGTGTGGTGTAGGTTATGATGTTAGCGTGGTGTACATTAGCGTGGTGTAGGTTATGATGTTAGCGTGGTGTACATTAGCGTGGTGTAGGTTATGATGTTAGCGTGGTGTACATTAGCGTGGTGTAGGTTCTTATGTTAGCGTGGTGTAC
>NC_137506.1:1187500-1192500 GCF_041902795.1 Electrophorus electricus | reverse complement strand
TTAAAGGTTCTGGTCCCTGAACAGACCTACCTTACAGCAGGCTAAACACACAACTCTTAAAACCAGCGCCGGACACGCAGCAGTCTGGCCGACCCGCACGAGAGCAAACACTGGCGCCTGGAGCACCGGGAAGATGCCGAGGGCGCGAAAGATGACGATGGAAACTAAACAGGCCGCTCCCTTTGAACACCTTCCTCAGATGACGACAAACTCTGGCTGTCGATGTTAAATAAGGGAATGATGTTGCCATGGAAGCAGTTCCGACTCTGGCGGTCCGGCCTCACCTCACACCCCTACCCCACCATGTGGTAAGAGGCAGGGGTGTGTTTTGGAAGCACCTGCGAGCGTCAAGGACATGTCGCGTAAATGTTGCCATTGGTTTCCAGCCCCTTTGGTAAACATGAAGACTAAACACCGTCCACGTGTCTGCTTTTGGAACCAATGTTTTAAAAAAACAACATTATTATGAATTTGCATGCATGGCATGATGGTGTGTATTGTTTGTTAAATGTTTTGTTTTAGGTTCATTGAGCGAACGAATCCATATGCAGTAGGAGAATTTCTCTAGATCTCTCCGCAGGTCGATGAATTCAGCATGAATGAGCACTATGGTTTAAAGACCACCGCTCACAAGTAGAGGACAGGGTAGAGTTAAAAAAACAGGGGGGGGGGTGACTCAGTGCTTCATAAATACAGACACTGACCACAGAGCGAGAGCGAGAGCAAGAGAGAGAGAGAGAGAGATGTACTGCCAGCCAAACAGGGGCCAGGAAACCAGGGCCTCTCTGTGGTGCTTTTACCGGAATAAACCATCTGAGTTTGGTTAAAGGCAGTAAGAGATGAAGGTAAAAGAGAGAAAGAAAAACAGGCAGGGACAGAGAAAGAGGAGGGGAGAGGCTGTGTAAGGGTGGGAAAATGAGAGAGAGAATGATGAGAACAAATGAAGTGCACACAGTGAGAGAGTGCTGAAAGGACAGAGATGTCTGACTAGCACATAGCATGTAACACCTCTCCCACATGTGAAGCGGCTCCCAGGCATTCAACGGTGCATTTCCCAGAATCCCTCACCAGTCTACCTAACTAAGCACACCACAGACACACCTCTGGAGACCAAGAGAGACAGCCAGACAGAGGAAAAGAGCATGATCTTATAACCCAATCTTTCATACACTAGGAGAGCAGACCATGACAACACTGGTACATGAGGGCTCTCACCTGCTGAAAGAACCCGCACACACCTCACACACCTCCAGAGCACTCATGGCCTGCTTGATTGATTAGCTTAACTAATTACCTTCTGCGCGTTCTGAGAGCAGGCAGAAACATTCTACCCAGGATTAGCGTTCAAAAGGGGGGGAGAGAGAGAGAGAGAGAGAGAGAGAGAGAGAGAGAGAGAGAGAGAGAGGGGGGAGAGAGAGAGAGAGGGGGGGGAGAGAGAGAGAGAGACTGTGCAGGGTGTAAGAAATGCATGCACAATCCACACAAACAAACAAACAAACAAATAAATAAATAAATAGGCTACAAAACTGCTATGGCTGCATGAAACCTGAACTCTGCGCTTGTTATTTTGGGCTGTTATGGACCGGGAGACTAATGGACCACACTCCTCACTAACCTGTCTGTAATCCTAGACGCATCTCCTCCAAACGTTGACATTTAATATTGCCGCTTATACTTACAATAAATTGGGTTTGAAAATGAGCAAGCTACACAGATGTACTAGAACGTAGTGACAGCTAGTGCGAGGACCGCACCCCCAAGATGGCCTACGGCACGTAAACGACAAAGTACCGAACCCAAGAAAACGATTCTCGGAGCAACGTTAGCCACGGGACTGAATGTGTAGGGAGTAAGAGCTCTCGTCTGTGTGAGCGTGAGTGTGCCAACAGGGGGTTTCAGTGAGTTCCACAGGATGGGAAGGAGAGAAGGATGGTTTCCATGACGGCGGCGCGTTTGTTGGCGCCCGCGGGGTGCCCCAGGGGGCTAAAAGACTACACAGGTGTGTGCGATGGAGAAGATACAGACAATATCATGCAGAAAATGGTTCATTCTTGCAGTGAAGTAAAACACATTGGGGACATGGTGAGAGGCTAGTCTGGTCATTCTCACTAGATTTCTTTCAACCACCTGAATGCCGGTTTGCAAGAGCCATAATTGTGCCAAAACATCACATGATCTAGCGCGCAGCCGTGGCGGCAAACATATGGCGTGCAAGAATGTGTGGGGTGATGAGAGCAGTGCAAGAGTGAGATGGAGAGTGAGAGACAGAGAGTGAGAGTGCAACACTCACTGAGTCCGGAGCTGTAGATACTTTTCACTACCTTCCTCATCCTCTGCAAGGAACTCTGGTCCTGTTCAAAAGACTAAGGTGTGCACGCACGCACACACGCGCACACACACACACACACACACACACACACACACACACACACACACACACACAGT
The DNA here is from genome assembly GCF_041902795.1 of Electrophorus electricus. NCBI lineage: Eukaryota > Metazoa > Chordata > Actinopteri > Gymnotiformes > Gymnotidae > Electrophorus > Electrophorus electricus. Next base: position 1,190,055 of record NC_137506.1, on the reverse strand, counting down.
GGTAAGATCAGTAATAAACACATGCAAAGTATTCAGTAATATTTGGAGATGACACACTGATCTGATACTATGTATATCGCTATCAGCAAAAAATGCTGGATTGGATATCGGAAGAAGTTTTGATCATTAAACTGATCCAACACCATCACAAGTCCAGTCTGAAGACTGCACAGCAGGTCAGGTGATCACCGCCAGGTTAGAGAGAGCAAAGAAAAAGGAAAGCAAAAAGGCTCCAGAAAACTAAAACAGTCAGAGAGGAGAGAAAAGAACCCAACAAGCGACGCTCTCTGCTGCTCCACAGTCCCGGAGCGAAACGCTGCAGCTGTTCTACATGCAAACCGCACGGAAAAGTGGCAGAGCTGCTGGGTTTTAAGGGGACTGGAAAATTTGCAAACAAAGACGGAAAATAAGCCCATCTAAGATACGTCTGTCCGTGGATCATTCGTCTTGCAATGGGAGTAGAAACGTAATGCCACCACATCACACCACCCTCTACGTCGGGGGGGGCAGTCTATCACACACACATACCCGTGCCCATATCCATGCACACACAGAGAGGGGTCAGTGCGTGAGCACAGCTCAGAGGGCGCGTTTCTCACGTGGAGGCCTGGGTCACCTGGTTTCTGGAGTGCTCCCACACTACCTGACTGTTGTGCTGGATGCCAGCGTGCCGTGACCTACACGGTTTTTACGGTAAACGAAGACATGAGACCTGACACACACAAACACACGCACACGCTTTCACATACACACAAAAACACAGAGACATGCATGCATTGTTGTTTTATTTGGGAGCTGATGCTGTCACTAGGTATGCATAGTGACACCTTTTCCTCATTACTGTGTGTCTGTGTGTGTGTGTGTGTGTGTGTGTGTGTGTGGGAAGCGGGGGGGGCGTTATACAGCTAAAGAGATGTGTGAGCATGAGCTAGTCTTTAATCAAATGTAAACAAAAACAAACCCTGTTCTTTAACCCAAACAGACCTTCGAGCTGCACACAGCCAGCCAAAAACTGACCTTCACACACACACACACACACACACACACACAGGCCATCATCTCCAGCTGTACACACACCGATCCTCTTGAAATCCTAGTCAGGCTTCTTGTCTTTACATAAATAAAGGTATAACACACGCACAAAGATTGTAATCTGTCACTCTGGCACAGGTATACATTCTGCATTTGTACCATCAGGAACTGAATTAACAAGAATGTATAGAAATAATTCTTAAAGAATCCACACATGCACGCACCCACGCACGCACGGAGGAGGCCCCTCTGAATTCTTGGCTTGTATGTACTCTTTCAGAAGTTTATTGCACAGGCTCAGTAGACAGATTTGTACCATTATATATATCCACATCTCTAAATTCAAACGTGCCTACTCCGTCACCTCCCACGCTATTAACGCTACACCTGCTCTGTGGCGTTGTTCTTCTCTACTGTTGCATCTGCATTGTCACTCGAACTCTCACGTCATGTGGGACGGCACGCCAAACATAATTGTACTTTGTACTTGGCGGATAAAAAGATTCTCATGACAGGGATCAAATGTCCAAGATGAAGCCCAGCTTGTATTAAATAAATAAACTAATAAATGTATCTATATTACATATTTCACCTCTTACTCTCCGGCGCCTTGTAAGAATCTCCTACCGAGGAACTGATTCAAATCTTTATCATTAAGAATGTGAAATCAAACATTCATACTAACTTTAAGAGCATTATACCAACCAATCGGCAAAATCTCAACTTTGGAACCGACTGAAGAGTTTATACCTGTACCCTGTAAACTCACAAACAGCGGAGGACTCAGAAGATCACAACAGGCAACCGGTGAATAAGAGCGTGTCTGTATTTCATAGTCAGGACGGCGCTGGACCTCTGGGCGTTTTTCCAGGCCTGATCTTGCGTGTATTTTACAAACACAATGAACGCAGACCCACACGCACGGAGCGCTTCAGCCTGAGACCTCCACAAACACGGCAAGACTCCGTCCTGTGCACGTCGCACGCAAGGAGGAACTTCAATCCTACCATTCAAGTTTTTCAGTTTGTTTCATGCGCAGTTCTTTCAAAACACAACATTCGCTGCGGCACGTACGTACAGACAAACATATTTACCGATTCCTGTTGGGAAATCGTAATCATCTGAACTATTAAACTTTTTTTTTTTTTTTTTTTATTCAGACCTTCAAACCAAGTGGGGGGAAAAAGCTCCCCAACGTCCCATCTGAGCTCCAACTAAACGCTGCAGCGTTAGAAGGGTGCGCGCTCCCTCACCTCCTCAAACGCCGCCAGCGCGCTCCTGCAGTCGCTCATTTTCGCCTGGAAGCGAGACGTCGCGGGCGACTTTATGTCCTCGTTCGCCAAGCTCACGAAATCGGAGACGCGTAACTTCTGCGGCATGTTCGCGCGCAACGCCGCCGAGTCCCGAGGACGAAGCACAGAGACGCGCTCACCGCGAGGAGATGTCCAGAGAAGAGACGTCTGGGCCGAGCGAGCGAGATCCGCGTGGCGACAGCGAAGCGCGTGCCATGTCTCCCGACTGCG
>NC_137506.1:1175000-1182500 GCF_041902795.1 Electrophorus electricus | reverse complement strand
CCTATACTCTGAACACAATATTTACGTACAAAAAAAAAATAGTTTTACAAAACTACTAAAGTTATCAGAAAAATCTAGAAAAATAATTTCACTTAGCTGCCAGGTTTCATATATCCTTTGATAGCTCTTTGTGTGTGTGTGTTTGTGTGTGTGTGTGGTTATGCACCATTCTTTGTGCAAGAACTACAAAACTGATTTCCCTCGCTATGGAACAGACGCTGCCAGATTGGTAAGGAATCACTCCATAATTACCATAACACCTTATTTCAGATGAGAACAAAGAAACTCAGGAGGTAGCAGGAATAAATTCTAAAGATCTAGACTCCAGGATCTAGATCAGGGCCTAGGTACAGGCTGCATTCTCAGACATTCAGTATTATGGAATATTACGGAATTATATCCACGGTGAGGTTTGGCACTGCGATAAACAGGGCTGTTACGCGATGTGTAACACGAGTCGTATGATCTGAAAAGGTGAGATACTGTGTTTCAGAGAAAGTACTAACACAGGAGTCCGTGTAGCAGACAGAATGAAGGCAGCCCACTCCTGCCCTCTACTGGCCAAAACTAAAAACGCAGTACCAGCGTTCAGCTTTGGAAAACGTCAAACAATTCCTGAGATTGATTTAAAAACTAACACACACAAAAACACTAATGTTTGTTGGCAGTTTGGCTCACGTCTACAAAAAGTGCACTGTAAAAAATTCAATATTGGTTGTGACCAAATATATTTCTTACATTGCTATTACAACATACAACCAATAAAAAAAAAAATAAAATAAAAAAATTATATATATATATATATATATATATATAAAATTACAATCTACAAAACATCTAACTTAACTGACATGGCTATGGCAAAAAACGCTATGGCTTCAGTGTAAATAAACCTACACTGCCACTAGAGGGCATTACTGAGTAACTCCCCTAGAAGCCGCTGTTGATGGCAGTACATCTGATCATCGACACTAGTGAGCAACTGCCCCACCCCCCACCCCCTCCAAATACCCCACCCCCACCTCCAAATAACTGGCTGAGCTTTATAGGACTGGAATAAATACACCAATTACACCATTTCAGGATTTAAACCTGGAATCTAAAATCCAAAACCCATATTGTGGAGTCTGGGTTGACACTCCGGGGGAGGCGTCACTGTTTCTTGGCCCCTCCCCTTCGCTTATGCGGCGTGATCCTCACGTGGAAGAGCGGTCCGGCCGTCTCCGTCCGGAGCTGGGAGAGACGTGTTCAGCTCTTGAGCAGATCCCCAAGGTCGTAGTTACTGAAGAAGTCTGACACACCCTGGCTGTCCTCAAGCCCCCAGAGGTATTCGTCGTGGTCAAGGGGCGGAGAGAAACTGATAAAGGAGGGGTCAGGGGTAAAGGTCATGCCAGGCAACTGATCCTCCGTGATCTGGAGCAGGCTGGGAGGAAGGCCCAGAATCCCTTCCACGTCCAGCAGGGCGGTGCTGCTACTGTGACCGTCGCCAGCTGCCATCGAGGTGTGGGCTTTAGAGAGCACAGCTGCGCACAAGGAAACATTTGTTTAGTTGTTTGGTCAGAAAATTAGTTTTATGAGCAACAGTGACATTGTTTACAGATTAGAACGCAGGTGGGAAGGTTCGTTCATAACGGCGCGAGCTAAAAACCGCGATGACACAGAAGTGGCACGCAAGATCTGATGCCTTTTTGTTACAGCGTTGGGATTACGTCTGAAACCAAACATTAAAACATGGGGACAAAACGATTTTGCATGTCTGAATAAACATTTGTCATTTTTAAAATGGTGTTTTGCAGCGTCTTGTGCAGTAATTAAGTCTAGAAGGCACCCGAATATCATCGTTTAAATGAGATCACGCTAAGCAGCGTCATAGAGTATCTACTGATCGTTAACATGTTAGCCAATAAAACGTCCCCTCTTACCCTCGGGGCCTTGCTGTGGTTTGGGCGTGAACAGACAGGGTGGCGTCTGTGGCCGTGTTTCCTGGGTGACACCTGGGATATGGTCCTTCCTGGGCGTGGCACTTTTCACAGGGCTGGCGTCCTCCACACCGTCCTCTGGACACAGGTAAACCTCGATAGCACCATTCTTACTCTTCAGGTAGATCTGCATAGATGCCTGCTGACAGGACAACGTCACAGGTAAACAAAGGTGATTATTACAGGTATTGAGTAACATGAGCGCGATGGACTAAACTGAGATCACGTGCACAACACGTATAGGTAGATACACGCTTACGCGCCTGTGATAGCGATACATCACGAGTGCAGCGTCTTTGCTGAAACGCTCAGTTGGTTTCTCAAGGTTTCTCCCGAGTCTTGTGACCCTTTTAAATCTGTCTACACCCACACACAGCCTTCGCCCTGGCGGTAGAGGAACCGCAACAAGAGATTTTCACTCGAACCCCGGGAGAGGAGAGACAGAAAGCGTCTCTGTGCTCGGCCCCAGGAAGAAGGGAGATGGTGAGTGGTTCTAGGCTAGAACCTGGGGCTGTGTGGCGCTCGCTCACCTCGGCTACGTCCGGCAGCTCCAGTTTGGTTTCAGGTGGAGCTTTGACGGCGATCACCGTCTGGTCCTGGAGACTCGCTATGGAGCGAATGTCCTGATATGTCACGTATCCGAATGTGGGACGGAGTTAAAGACCAACACGTATGTGGAGGAAGTCCATGCAGTTACGCTAAAAGTCTTTTCACTCAAGAAATAAAATATTACACGCTTACTTTTACCCCTCATCACACAATACTGGGAAATAGTGTTAATTATCACATCACTGGACATTAAAGGTGAATAATTATCCGGTCTTTAATTTTCATGATTTTGAATTAGTTTTACATGTCCAACATTCTCTAGAACGTTCCGCTAATCTCTGGGCTGCTTCTGCGTGTTTAAACTGGTCCCATTTTCAAACTCAAAACCCAAAACAACACAAAAATGCAGACAAAACACTTCAGACTGTCTCTCTAAGTAAACACACTCACACAAACACACGTTGGGTACACCTGCACAGACCAAAGCAAACACACACACGTGCAGACACAAACACACACATGCAAACATACCCCAACACGCAGACACACACACACACACAAAGACTGAAAGGATATCTTTGGTTGTCTTTGTTTTCAGTGAGGTCACGTAGCTGATTGGTGCTGGACTGGATAAGGTCATCCAGAACTTGTTCTTTTCTCTCCAGGTCAGATAGTTCTCTCCGCAGCGTCTTCGGATGCTCGGAACCACTCGCTGAGCCTTCAAACACACCACCCACGCTAATATACACACACAGACACACAGACAAAAAACAGGGTTGGCAATAAAGTGAACTATGCCAAGCCACTACTTCTGACCTTTGATACACTTATTACACAGTGTAACAGTGGCTATATTACTGGCGATTACACGGTGTAACAGTGGCTATATTACTGGGGATTACACGGTGTAACAGTGGCTATATTACTGGCGATTACACGGTGTAACAGTGGCTATATTACTGGCGATTACACGGTGTAACAGTGGCTATATTACTGGCGATTACACGGTGTAACAGTGGCTATATTACTGGCGATTACACGGTGTAACAGTGGCTATATTACTGGGGATTAATCGGTGTAACAGTGGTTATATTACTGGCGATTACACCGTGTAACAGTGGCTATATTACTGGCGATTACACGGTGTAACAGTGGCTATATTACTGGGGATTACACGGTGTAACAGTGGCTATATTACTGGGGATTACACGGTGTAACAGTGGCTATATTACTGGCGATTACACCGTGTAACAGTGGCTATATTACTGGGGATTACACGGTGTAACAGTGGCTATATTATGGGGGATTACACGGTGTAACAGTGGCTAGATTATGGGGGATTACATGGTGGTATAGTGGCTATATTATGGGGGATTATACGGTGGTATAGTGGCTATATTATGGGGGATTATACGGTGTAACAGTGGCTATATTATGGGGGATTACACGGTGTAACAGTGGCTATATTATGGGGGATTACACGGTGTAACAGTGGCTATATTATGGGGGATTACACGGTGTAACAGTGGCTATATTATGGGGGATTATACGGTGTAACAGTGGCTATATTATGGGGGATTACACGGTGTAACAGTGGCTATATTATGGGGGATTACACGGTGTAACAGTGGCTATATTATGGGGGATTATACGGTGTAACAGTGGCTATATTATGGGGGATTACACGGTGTAACAGTGGCTATATTATGGGGGATTACACGGTGTAACAGTGGCTATATTATGGGGGATTACACGGTGTAACAGTGGCTATATTATGGGGGATTATACGGTGTAACAGTGGCTATATTATGGGGGATTACACGGTGTAACAGTGGCTATATTATGGGGGATTACACGGTGTAACAGTGGCTATATTATGGGGGATTATACGGTGTAACAGTGGCTATATTATGGGGCATTATACGGTGTAATAGTGGCCATATTATGGGGCATTATACGGTGTAATAGTGGCCATATTATGGGGCATTATACGGTGTAACAGTGGCTATATTATGGGGGATTACACGGTGTAACAGTGGCTATATTATGGGGCATTATAGAGTGTAATAGTGGCCATATTATGGGGCATTATAGAGTGTAATAGTGGCCATATTATGGGGCATTATAGAGTGTAATAGTGGCCATATTATGGGGCATTATAGAGTGTAATAGTGGTAATCTGACAATTCCTTTATGCTCTTTTTGGCCTGTAGGGTGCAGCATACTCACATCCACTGGATGTTGTTTTTGGACTTCTTGCGGATCAGCTGCACGCCCTCCAGCACGTTGGTGATGTCATAGATACGTCTCTTCTGGACCTCCAGAACTTCTGTGGCCCAGTTCAGGTCCAGAACCCCGTCGGCCGCCTCACTCAGCAGCCCTACGAACTTCTTGGTGAGCAGGCCGAGAGACGTGTCGTAGCGCGTGCGCTCACCCGGCGACCTGGGAGCTGTGGGTCCGAAAACACACGGTCAGCACAGGCCCAGTCCTGCTCCAGGGCTTGGATAGCACAGCCTGGCATCGGAACGCCGCTGGCCGTCTGCGCAAGATTATCTGCCGTCGTGTGCGAGTACTCTAGAAGGAAACAGATCTCCGGCTCTTACTCTTGGGGCTGGAGACGCAGGTTGCGGCCGGGGTCATCTTCCCTTTGGGCGTGCGAAACCCGGGGAGGTACACGGGATCCTCCAAATCCAGACGCCTCTTGGCCTGCGGGAGGCAGGCGGGAGAAAAGGAAGAAGTTCTTCAGATTTAAAGTGCCTCCTGCTCGGAGAAGCTGCCAGGTTTGGGTAGTGTCTGTTAGCCCTTTTCCACACAAGTAACGCTGAGCCTCGCCGCTGTTCAGAGAACCGGCCGGCGTCGGTCTTTACAGGAACCAGGGACGGGTCATCAACGGTAGTGTCAAGGAGACAAGGAGAATATTTACCTGCAAGGCGTGTGCACTGTTGTTACAGATGTGTGTTTGAAATCCATAAAGCAAGCATGGATTAAATATCGGTGATGATAATAGATTATATTTGTCGCAGACAGGAGGGAGTCTGAACTGAAGCGTTTGAGGAAACACTAAATCTGAAAACAATTCTAAAAACACATCCTATTAAACGAGCATGAGAATTGATCATGTTAACATAATTAATATAACAATATTAAATGTTTAATAAGCCCGTGTTGCTGACTAGTGTCGTCATATAGGCTGTCTCAGTCCTGTGATGCGCGTGCGAGAGGGGGGGTTTACTTCAGACCCACTCAAATGAAAATGGGAGCTCAAGTGTCGTTCCCACTCAGACACCTGCCCAGGCTGTCCAGCGTGAGCATGTCCCGTCCTCTCACGCCATAAAACAGCAGAAGCTCTCTGTCTCTCGTCCACTCACAATAAAACATACTCAGAGACAGCTGCGCACTCGTCCGTGCGGATTAGGGCTACCGCAGACAGAAGCCCTTACAGGCAGCACGCGCGCGCCACGCCGTTCCACCGAGCTCGACTAACAAGACGTAATGGAACAGTCAAACACAAACTCAGGAGGCCATGAACGTAATCCCACCCAGTCCTGATCTAATCCAAAAACCCAGGCAGCCGGGAAAAAGGACCCTTTACTACAGACAACGAGTTTCTAAGGGCCCCGCATGGGGCCCAGCTCTGGTTCTGAATTGGTACTGGCGCTGTCCGCCCGGGAGGGAGCACAGAAACATGGACGTCCGGGTCACTTAGACAAGGATCTGGGCACTACGGGGTTAACACGTCCCCACCCGATCATGACACTCTGCTCCTGTGTTGGGCAAACAGCACCTGCTGTTATCACTGTAGACACACACACACACACACACATACCCTCTCTCCTTTACCATACGGCACTATCAACACTGCTGTCATCGAATTCTGGATCTGGATAAACCTGGTTCATGGTTCCCTGGAGAAGATTCTAGAACGGCATTCTCCAGGACGCCCTGCACACGAGCGTCCGTTCCTCTCCACGTACATGTAGATATATTTGTGCATATTTGCATGTGGAGGGTGTGTGCATTTGTGTCTCAGTCAGAAGAAGGCTGAGAAGGCTCAGTCACAAGCTCTGCACCTGTCCCAAACATCTGTACCCAGAACAGGTGGGGGAGAGAGAACCAGCACTAGATTTCCATTCCTGGAAAGATTTGGCAGTGGTGGGGCTTGAACTGGCAACCTTCTGATTACTAGTTCACTACCTTAACTAGTGAGCTACCATTGCCCTAGTGGTATACTGCTCTATATGTCTCTGTACCCCTCCACTATATTGTTCCATACTGTTCTTTCCTCCACTGTACAGCTCTATACGCCACTACACTGCTCTGTACTGCTCTATACTGCTCTGTACTCCACTACACTTCTCTGTACTGCTTTATATGCCACTATACTGCTCTGTACTTCTCTATATGCCACTATAAGGCTCTATACGCCACTATACTACTGTATACACCACTATACTGCTCTGTACTCCACTATACTGCTCTATACTTCTCTATACGCCACTATACTCCTCTATACTGCTCTGTATTTCTCTATATGCCACTATAACACTCTATACGCCACTATACTGATCTATACTCCACTATACTGCTCTGTACTTCTCTATACGCCACTATACTCTTCTATACTCCACTATAATGTTCTATACTCCACTATACTGCTCTATACTTCTCTGTACTCTTCTACTGTCCAACCACTGAAAAGTATGCTGGTCTTCTCATAATACGGTAATCTCACCATCTAAAAGTGTGAAGTGTAGCCGTTTATTCCAGCCCAGTTCCTGAAATCACAACACGAAGCTCCACAGCCAGATTTATACTGGTTCAGAACTCGGGAGAGGAGAGGATGTGAAACATTGTGTAATAAACCCAAGAATGACTTCAGTAGGAGAGGATCACACTCAAATCCAGACTTCACCCTGAGGTGGTGCAAGGGCAGGGCTGGGGCAAAGGTCTGTAGGGGGTAGATCTCCATGAA
>NC_137506.1:1160000-1167500 GCF_041902795.1 Electrophorus electricus | reverse complement strand
CTTTACAGCAAAAAAAAAAAATCATTTTAAAATAAATAAATACCTAAAATAAAATGTATACAATAAAAAACTTAATAAATAAAAATGTAATTTCAATGACACGGGCACAGTGAATAGTTCCCAACGCAATATATTTATGAAAACAAACCGGCATCTTATCTGAAGGTTAACAAACACTGTGCCATGAGCAGTGTTCAGTGGGAAATACCTGAAATACAGATTTTAGAGCCACTTTTCATTCAGAATCATTATTCTTATTTAATTACATTCAACAGATTTACACTGAATTTAATTGAACTGAACTGAAGTGAATTGAATTGAATTGAACTGCACTGGATTTAATTATACTGACACAACAATGTAACTACATCTAGAACAGCCACTGTTTACCACTTGCTTTTCAGAGAGAATTTGAGTCCATGATAACACTTGAATCGATTCACTGGTTCTCTAATGTGACTCTCAGCTCAAATGAATCTGTGACTTTCAAAACCTGCAGTCACGCTTACGGAGGACTGAAGGCCTCTCACAGCAGGCAGAGGAACCCCGGCGAGCCAGAGCAGGTTGTGTCTCTGCCCCAGAGAGGCGGGTGGCAGGCTTAAGGCAGGCAGACCGGCTCACGTCTTATCACATGTGCACACAAAGAGAGCGTCTGGTCTCCTGACAACACTGATAAACACAGACACCACCCTGCTATCAGACTGAGACTCTCTCTCACACACACACACACACACACACACACACACACACACACACACACACACACACACACACACACACACACACACATACACACACACACACACACACACACACACACACACACACACACACACACAGAGGGTCTGTCAGCCTCGGCATTGCAGACAAACTCTTTAGACTTGATAGAGTTCATTATAAAAATTAATTTGACAGTTCATTTAAAATGAGTCCTTTTTGCAACTCTCAGCATGTACTAAAATCTTAACCTTAATCTGTCATTGATTCTAGATATAGTTATTCATTTAATGCAGTTTTAAAGATGCATGACACCGTTATCATCTTTGTTATGTGATAAGAGCAGAAGTGACATAACTGGGGAAACATTCTCACCCTCTGTGGTGTGGTTTTACCTTTGAAACATTTGGTTCAAACGGCACCACTCCTCCCTCTGCTGGAGAAATCAGCAATTACAGACGTGGTCGGCAATCCCTTGCCCTAATGTTCACTTAAAACTGCAGACATGTTAAAGTTGCATAAAGTAGCAACCAATATTTATGAAAGTGATTATTTACTATTTTTGCTTTTTTTCTGTAAAGAGCAGCTCATACGAGATGAAGAATCAAGTTTCTTTTTAGCCCTCAAGTGAATCATTGTGTCCATGTTTAAAATAGATTTAGCGCACACTCTGATACACCCAGGCCACTTGTTGTCAGTATAAGGTTGTGTCTTAATGTGAAGAAGAATAACTTTAATATGCATTTCTCCTGCATTTAATGCGACAGTAATTTGTTTATTTTTGTTATTGCCCCCCAACAGTGAAATTAAATCTCCACCAGGACTGCGGTACACTTCTGCATTTACAGCGTGTGCATTTGCATCGACACATCAAAACAGAATGTACAAAATAATCTAAAAGAGCCTTTGGCTTTTTGTTGATTCGTATCTAATTCGTTTAAAACGCGTCAGCAGTAATGAAGAAATGTGGTCACGCAACACAAAACGTTTCTGTCTTCAGCCACTGGGTGGCGCTGGAGCTCCTCTGAGGGCTATATGGTTAGTCTTTAAGATGATGCGTGTGTGCTGCTCTACGTGTGGAGATGATAAATTTAGTAACGGGAAAACGACTCCGGAATAATAAGACACGTGTATGGAGAGACGCATGACAGGATGACCGGACGGTGCAGACGTGCGACCTCCCGCACGTCCTCGCCACGGCCATACCGGACCCACGGGTCGGAAATCCACGCCAGAACCGAGCTGGGCGCAGACGCCGCTGACGACCACGTCATGCAGTTTGCGCCACATGGCCCCTGGGAAGTGATGTGCTCGAGCGCCGACTAAGACGCGTTCACGCGCGCAGTGATGAGCATGCTGATCACATGCGAGTAACATGTTAATAACATGCTAACAGCACGCTACACGTGCTCGTCAGCGACGGTCTGGATCACGTGCGTCTCCGTCCTTACGCAAGTTGACAAAGAACAGGGTTTGTCCACCAATCGCCCGCGCTCTACACTGTCGGCAGCCAGATTAAAAACCCAGGATGCACAGAATATCAGATACCATTGCAGCTTTGTGATTTATTTTATTATGCAAAAAAGTGAATGTATACAAAATGCAAAATAATGATGGAGTTTATAAAACTCAGTGGATAGAGTCCGCAGAAATGTATCATCTCCACAAACAATTACAATTCACTCTATATTTATAGAGTACAGATTATAATTTCTCTAGAATCCATAAACACACCCTGGACCACACCCACCCATGAAAACCCCTTGAAAGAAAAACCCTCATCAACAATATGTACAAATGTTCAGTGAAAAAGAAAAATCACTTTCTGAAACCAAATGGAATGGCAGCTGTTTTACAACACTGCTGTGTTATCATAGAGAGAGAGAGAGAGAGAGAGAGAGAGAGAGAGAGAGAGAGAGAAAGAGAGAAAGAGACTGAAGGACATGTTTAACTAAACTAAGGAATTGTAAAGAATGTAAAGTGTAAAGTGTAAAGTTAGTCAATTTGGAATGTGTCCAGTCAGAAATGCTTGATTGTGGCATCACAAGAGGAGATTATTTAAAAAAAAAAGGAACAGAAAAGGAAAAGAAAAAAAGTCTCTATAGCAACAGTTCTTCGGAACTTCAGAAATCTTCAGCTTTGGTGTGTTGAAGTATCCAGTGACCAAAGACTGGCTGAACGGAGTGGCAGGCAGTTCTTTCCCACACTCTGAATAGATGCACTCCTGGTGTGTGTTCAACCTCTCCCTCTCTCTCCTCTTGTCCATGAGTGGAGAAGTTTCTGTCCTGCACCTGCAACATAGATGGGAAAGAGAAAAGTTAAGTCAGCATTCTGTCTTTCTGTTCCCCTACACGCGCACGTACACACACACACACACACACACACACACACACACACACAATTCATTCAGACTGCAGACACTCTGGCGCCGGCTGGAAAACTTTCATTAACCCAGTGTGACAGGGGGGGGGATGCGAACTCGTGCACTACTGTATTTCACTGCGCTCATGGGAGCACCTCTGACCTCCAGGAAAAGCTGTGGATTTTGGAGCAGGCATCGTTAACCCTTACGGTTTTCACAACTGCCTTCTGCGCTTATGGGCCATTAAAGAGCAGGAGGCGTTCTTTCAGTTGCCCCAAATTAAACCATGTCCCAAACGGAGACAGCTTCTAGATTCAAATCTGAGGCAGGGAAGTATAAAGAGCAGCAGTCTTACCGTTGGCTCTCCTAGTGGCACAGAGTCCCGTCCTCTTTAGAGAAGCCGTGCGAGATCTCCGGGGTCTGTCCGCAACACAAAACAACACTGCATTCACACTCCCAAAGCCAGGGCCCTTCCAGCCCATTCGCGAGGCTCGGTAAGCACGAGAGGCGAAAGCACACTCACCTCGAGCGCGCTCCTCGCGGCCGTCTCGCTCTCCAGCGCTATCTGCAGGTCGAATATGTAATCGATCACGTGCTGCAGAATCTCCACTTGGCTCACGGACCTGTTCTGTGGGATGCTCGGCACGAGCTCCTTCAGTCTGGAGTAGCAGTCGTTCATGTCGGACAGCGCGAGCACCGGCTCCTCCGACGGACTTCGGCTGCGGGTGATCGCGAGACTCTGCTCCGAGATGCAGCGCACCGCGCCGTAACAGCCCCTGACTGAGCGCACGGGACTGATCGCTTTCATTGCGGTGGGTTTTGGTTTTGCGGCTGTAAATTCGATATCCAGCGGACACGTGAGCGACGCCGATGTCCACAACGCTCGCCGTGCACCGGCAGATATCACGCGACCCGTTCCTCTCCGGTAGATATAACGCGGTCCGTTCCTCTCCGGTAGATATATCGCGGTCCGTTCCTCTCCGGTAGATATATCGCGGTCCGTTCCTTTCCGGTAGATATAACGCGGTCCGTTCCTCTCCGGTAGATATCACACGACCCGTTCTTCTCCGCAGCGCATTTAAAGTCGAGCCAGAGGCGCGGGAGCGCATCATATATACTTGCGCTTCGGTAGCCCCGCCTCTCCCCAAAAATAAACAAACCCTCATGTCGCGCTGAGCCAATGATAACAGGCGTATAGTAATGAGAGGCGTGTTTACCGAGTCGTTTCACTCGTGATTGGGTATATTCAAGCGTCTGTCAGCTAACCGTGTCAGGTCACCGAACCCTAACGGCTGTGGGAACGTGACTCTGGTCATTACTGTCAGCAGCGCATACATGGTCTAATGCGCATAAAACACATACACCGGAGAAGACCGGTTACGCTTGACGTTTTTGAGACGCTGTCTTAATGTACCAAATGACAACGCGCGTAAGCTCTCTCTCTCTCTTTCTCTCAGAGAGAGAAAGAGAGAGAGAAAAATCCATGCTATGGTTTAAATACTTAAATCAGTACTCCCATGACCAGCAGACACCCTGGCGTCAGTAACGAAATCCCTTGACAGACAGACAGACACACACACACACACACACACACACACACACACACACACACACACAGCCCATGCAGTGAGATAACCTTTCGGGATATAAGGAGGCTACGAACCATTAGAATATAAAAAATACAAAGTTAAATTGTTCACATACAGTTAAGTACAAGGCCACAGTCGTTTAAGTAGATTATCATGGAATAAAAAACCCTGAACCAGTGAAAACAGATCACTGTGCATTATAAACGCGATGCTTCTATAAATAGCTCAAAACTAAACGCCCGAACTTATCTTTTACGAGATTTTCTTCCTTAACGAGAGCTTTCTCCTTTCTCAATTTAACCCTTGAATTTGAGTTTACTTCAAAGTGTATCCCTTCTGTTCCCATTTTCCCTTTTCTCACAATCCTGTTTTTGTGAAGGAATGCGCTCGCGGGCCAGCTGTGTGTCCTATCCCGCTCCAGCTGTGTTGATCTAACGCGCGAGTCCCAGACAGCCTGGCGCCAGGCTCGCGACGTCATCCATTCACCCGGTCCAGCGCGCCCCGGCCGGCGCTCGCCTCCACCACAGAGCCATTCTCATTGCTCATCGGAAATGCCATTCACGAGACGCGGCCCGCCCTCGGCGCTTGCACGGGAGACAGGGGCGGGTGCGGACCATGCACGTGTGCACACCTGGAGTACCACCCAGTACACACTGTGCCCTGTGTGCCGTGAACGCTCGGAACGCTGGAAACGAAATATGCCAAATGTGATTACTCACCTTCACGCTTTCCTGCGTTAATATAGAATTATAGATAATATTCGCTACTCGAAGACAATTATGCTTAAATTATAGCGATAAATCGTGCCATGAATCGTCGGGTATGTCAAGAACAAACCGGTGATCATATTATAATTATTATTATTATTATTATTATTATTATTATTATTATTATTATTATTATTGTTTCCATTTATATAGCGCCTTTCTCATACGCTTTACACACACACACACACACACACACACACACACACACACACACGTGTGTGTGTTTATATATGTCTTTACAAATCACTCGCACACCGATCATATGCTAACGATTCGTTAACTGATCTCTCGTGTGCATACACGTTTACACACAGTACCTCTGTGAGAGCTCAAATATGTCCAGAGTGCCCAAGACACATAGAAAATAAAGCTCGTCTGTACGGAAACCTTCATCTCAGAAATTACGTTCAGCTTCCTCGCCGAAACCAAATTAGGTTTTGAACAAAAACGGAGGCCAGTTTCGTCTAAGCACACGGCAGCCTCCAGAAACGCTAAGCACGCATATTACTGAACAGATGTCCCGTTTCTCAAATTTATAAAGAAGTGTGCCATTTTTAAATTGTTGACAGACCAGGCAGCTGCCGTATTTACGGGTTTGGGGAAATCGTCATTTCTTCGTACTTTGGCACCCATTTGCCTGGTCTGATACTTGGAAACCCTCTATAAACGTGGCTCTAACATTTTGCCGTGCGCTTTAATATTTCAGGATAGCCTGCCCTGATATTCCACAACAGCACCCATCACACGAGTCGCGCGCTGCGCGTACGCTCTGCAAAAGCAATCAGTGCAAGTTTGCTGAACGCCGACGGAGCGGCTGCACGCTGCTTTAGTTCATTTCACACCGGAGCTACTGTACATTTGAACAACAAACGGGACCGACGAGGACGCTTCTCGCATTTAAGCCCCCCCCCCCCCCCCCGTTTATTTGTTGATTGCAGCACACGCGGCCAGTGTGGCACCGCGGTGCGCGGGGATCAGGTGCCCCGCGCGCTGGGCTCGGGCGGAAAAGGGCCGGACACAATCGGGTCTCTCTTTCGGCGGATGGGAGAGTTTCGCGCCTGGCGTCAGCGTGTCTGCCTCGCTACGCGTCCCCGCCCGCTCCTCACCCGCCGGCCCCCGTGCAGCTGGACGCAGACAATCGAGGCATCAACAATCGCCGCGCATAATTACCCGGGCCCTCCACCCCCCGCGCGGCGCCGCCCCCGCTTCGCTCCCAAAGAAAAGCTTTCAAGGCGCTTTTTTTTTTTTTTTTGCTCTCCGCGTCTCCGTCGACAAAGCCTCCCTATTTATCCGGTCTTACCGAGGGACACGCGAGGCTGAAGAAAACCTCAAGGAGCGAGGCAAGTGCCTCCGTTACGCGGAGGCAGACGCGACGTGGAAAAGATGCTCTTCTCGAGAGGCCAGATAAAGAACGACAAAACCCCCCACACACTCACATGCACTTCAGCGATTATACGAACAACGCGGTTTGAACCATTTCTTTGACTCGAGGTGATGGGACGTGTTAAAACTCCCACGAGTCTCAAGAACATCAGTCCCCAGAAACAACCTGGTACATAATACTGATGATTCCACTAATGGCATTATCTTTATTTATTAGAATTTCCAACAACACGGTTTTGAGTCGTAACAAAGGGGAAAAGGGATACAAATATGTTAAAAATATTTGGTTTTACAGTGACCACCATGGCACGACGGTACGCTAATAACGTTAAACTACACGCAGGTGAGTTCGAAAAGATGTGAACTCTTGAAGTGTCAGGGGCCTTAGTGAAACGTGTGAAAGCGCTAGACTGCAGCGCTTTGGTCTGAAAAGCTTCCACAGGAATAAAAAGAGAGAGTGACACACACTTTCTGCAGCGTGGAGGCCAGCCAGACGCTGCTGCCAGTTGGCAGAGCAGAGATAAGATCAGATGGAAATCACAGTCAGGTCCCACAGTCTCAGTGGCACCGGGGCTGTCGGCAATGGGTCAACCACTGTCCCAGACCAGGAGGTATCCACGAGGTGTGTGTGTGTGTGTGTGTGTGTGTGTGTGTGTGTGTGTGTGTGTGTGTGTGTGTGTGT
>NC_137506.1:1147500-1152500 GCF_041902795.1 Electrophorus electricus | reverse complement strand
ATGAAAACTGCCAGGCAAGTTAGTCATCGCCCTGGTAATCAGGGTTTGCCCTTTGACCCCAGTCATGTGATGTGCCAAAGGTGTTTGCCATCTTGTAGTTTGTAGGGCGAGGGAAGAAAACGCTCAAACATCACAACAGTGAGATGTGAAACACACTCCTGAATAAATTCTGTTAAAACAGTTTAACTTCATATATTTACATTTACACACAATCTAAATGATAAATAAGGAAACCAGGTGATGAGAATAGTGGAGTCGGATGAGTGACGTCGCAAAGGATGTCACTCGCGTTCTCTCTCGCTCTCTCTCTCTCTCTCTCTCTCTCTCTCTCTCTCTCTCTCTCTCTCTCTCTCTCTCTCTCTCTCTCACTCTCTCTCTCTCTCTCACACACACACACACACACACAACATAGAGTAACCAGCAGCTTCCCAACAATTCCAGGCTGTCATCCAGATCCAAAGCGCCCCCTGCAGAGGAAACAGAGAACTGCAGCCACAGAGTCTCCCAGCAGGCAGACACACAAAAGCACACGTCCTGACATGAACGCACCGTGCGTCAAAAACACGCTTCCACTTTCTCTAGCCGGGCTATTCTTCCACAGCTCCCTAGTCGTGATATAAGCACGGCTGCGAGGCCCAAGGACTTGCGCGCCCGCTCACTGTAATTGCAGATAAGCAGTTACACAAGGAGAAGCGAAATACACTGAAAGATTATGCGCACATGTGCACCCTACAGCCGCATGCGCTTCAATAATCCGGCGAGGGCTTGAAAAGGCAGAGGGAACCAGTTATGAAGCTCCCAGCAGGGCTTTTCACGGCGAGCTGACGGAGGAAAGACGTTAAGATAAGAACATCTGCTCTGATAATAGCATCAGCGGGGGCGGCCCCCGCGCTCAAAGGCCCCGCCCCCCGCCTGGCGCGGGCGTCCGACACCGGTCGGGCCCCCGGCGGAACACAGGCGGGGAGTTCCAGAACGGAGACCGGGTTCAGGAATCCAAGAGTCAAGTCATTCCAGAAGGCCAACTGCGTCCCGTGGAGTTGGGAAGGCTGTGAGCCAGCCGGAGCGACAGCTTCTAAAGACACGCGCGGCGTGTTCCCGTGGGCTTTAGTGAGACAGGGTGTCAGGCACGCGGGACCCGGCAGACACTCGGACCTTAGAAACGCCCTCAGGGGCCTTTAGGGGCTGACACGCATCTGTCAGAGGTTTAGAACACAACACATGGAGTCTAGTTACTGCTTCAGTGCAAAAAGGGACCGAATAAAAGGCCAAAGATATAAAGGGATGTAGGGATGCACACACACACACACACACACACACACACACACACACTCCGGGTGTAACAGTGCTGTGTCTCATTCACCTCCCCCTTTCCCCCCTGCTAGGAGACCCACAGCTGCGCAAGCCAGGTGCGTTCCGCCCCAACACACACACACACACACACACACACACACACTTCCACCCACCAACGGCCCCAGCAGGAAATGCCACTGTGCCAGCGTGACAGGGTGCCCATCGTTGTGGGGACCAGCGCCTGGAGACTGTCACTATGGTGACTGAAGACCAGCGCCTGGAAACTGTCACTACGGCAACTGAAGACCAACGCCTGGAAACTACATCCATAGAGGCACATTAAACTTGCCACATCCTCAGAGAACTGGAAGGAAGTTAAAACTTAGAACAGAAACACCAACAATATTCTCAATAAATTACATTTTTTTTAATCAATTAACAAAAGACAATGAAGATTTAAAGTCTAGCTCTGTGAGTATATGTTCTACACTTTAAAGCATCATTTATGATAATATCATGATGCAAATGTTTTATATATATATATATATGTGTGTGTGTGTGTGTGTGTGTGTGTGTATTAGACATACTCTATTAGATGTTAGATATATTAGATATATTAGATATACTCTATTTGATATTAAATATATTAGATGTACTCTATTAGATGTTAGATATATTAGATATACTGTATGAGATGTTAGATATATTAGATATATTCTATTAGATATTGGATATATTAGATATACTAGATAAATTCTATTAGATATTAGATATACTCTTTGATATTAGATATATTAGACATACTCTATTAGATGTTAGATATATTAGACATACTCTGTTAGATGTTAGCTATATTAGATATACTCTATTAGATGTTAGATATATTAGATATATTAGACATACTCTATTAGATGTTAGATATATTAGATATATTAGATATATTCTATTAGATATTAAACATATTAGACATACTCTATTAGATGTTAGATATATTAGATATATTAGATATATTCTATTAGATATTAGACATATTAGATATACTCTATTAGATGTTTTGGCTTCTGATTTAGAATAAATGCCAGAAATGTATTTTGGGGGTGTAAGACTGGATCTGGTTACTTTTCAAAACCATGAACCTGGAGCACAGCCCAGAGTATGGTCCGGAGTACGGTCTGTGGTATGGTCATGTAGTCGAGTGTCTGAATCTTAAGCGCTACTAATACACTACGCTTAACTACAGCTGAAATATAGCTCAACTATAGCTCCAGTAATCTTTAGCTTCACAACCCAATCAGGTCAGACTCTCACCTCCGTAACCACTCTCACACCGAAGTATTAAAACTGCGTAGCTGAGTTCCACATCTGGCATTTCTAAAATGACACCAGATGTGCAATTCTGGATAATCACTTCCAATTTGTGATTTCTATTCAGTTACAAGTACACAAGACTCTCTAAAAATCCCCAAAAGATAACAAGATGACCAATTAATCTGACTCAGGATGAGAACACTGAGTTTATTTCTCTAACATGAAGTGTGAATGGGAACAAGAGAAGAGAGTTGAGTCCCAATGTTCTTTCACTTAACAGCCCCTGGACCAGCTGATGGAAATATCAATAATATATCAAATATATATCAATTACATTTCAAATTTATATCAATTATACCTGTTGTGTCTGATATCTGGGCACCAGTCTCCATTACTGGTAATGCTTTCATGTTCAACACACAACTCCTGCTTAGTTCAAATAAAACTCAAATACAGATCAAATAAAAAAACTCAAATAGAACACCTGCTATGAAGCGATACTACCAGATGGGTCTGCTTCACTGAACTTTGACCCCTCTAAGACAATACGCAGCGAGCCATCTTAACACACTGCGTTTGTGTCGGACCGTTTAAAATGTATACACACGTACATTTTCACAGTAGAATGGACTCCAAACATCATTGCTAATATTGCCGTGTTAATTATGGCCATCCTGTCTGAGCTAAACAGGGAAACCTCAAGAAATGGAGAAAAAAACTCATGTGTGGTGGTGTTGGTGACATTCGGAGTCACGGCCTACTCTCCACGAGGGGCTTGTGCATGTGTCAAAATGTTCATCAGCTATTTCTGTCAGTGGCTTACCACAGTTTACACACACTCACATACTTCTCGTAGGCCTGCCAACACAGCATGTACATTCACACATTCGAAAATAATCTCACCATGCACTGATAGTAATTATTCCTCTCTGCAGAAATAATATATTATTATTATTATTATTGAAAAATATATGTTCAGCCAATCAGAAGTCAGACGCTTGTCATGTGGTGGTCGTAGGTGACCAATTACCTGGAAACAAAAACTACTTGTCCGAGTGGCGTAATGGAAACTTCACTGGGTGACCACAACAGAGCTGCTACGTGGGTGTGTGTGTGTGTGTGTGAGATGTGTTCCTCAGACTTCACCGCATGCGGTCACACACTCACCTCTAACTTTTCCATTTGCAAGATGTCAGACCAGCACATTTCAGCGGATGTTTTTTGAGGTCGGGGGAAAAATAGATTGACACTAAAGATTCTCTCCATCTGAGGCCGGTACCGTGTTCAAAGAAAGCACCTGTAGATGAGAGAGAGAGAGAGAGAGAGAGTGTGTGTGTGTGTGTGTGCCACCTGGAGTTTAAGCTTAATGACAGTTAATGCGGTTTCATTGTGGTAATTTCATCAGAGCCTCACCACTGACTCATGCATAATAGATGAACACATGAATACTGAATGAATGAATGAAAGAATGAATTAACATATTATTGTGTACTAGTAACATTCACACCAAGCAGTCACACACATTGTTTAACCCTACAAGCCCTACTCCCAGTTCTTAAATCCAACCTGCACATCAGAAAGAGCCATTATAGTCCCATCACAACAGTATAGAGCCTTTATAGTCCCATCACATTATAGAGCCATTATAGACCATCACAACATTATAGAGCCATTATAGTCCCATCACATTATAGACCCATTATAGACCCATCACAACATTATAGAGCCATTATAGTCCCATCACATTATAGACCCATTATAGACCCATCACAACATTATAGAGCCATTATAGACCCATCACAACATTATAGAGCCATTATAGTCCCATCACATTATAGACCCATTATAGACCCATCACAACATTATAGAGCCATTATAGACCCATCACAACATTATAGAGCCATTATAGTCCCATCACATTTAGACCCATTATAGACCCATCACAACATTATAGAGCCATTATAGTCCCATCACATTATAGAGCCATTATAGACCCATCACAACATTATAGACCCATTATAGACCCATCACCTATTATAGTCCCATCATATTATAGAGTCATTATAGTCCCATCACATTATAGACCCATTATAGTCCCATTATAGTTCCTATTATAGACCCATTACAACACAGCACAGTTCTGTTTGTTTTTTTTCAAAGAGAACTCCCTGTACTAAAGTCGCAAATAGAACCTACCCCCCTTGCTTCAGATAGATTTGTTTTATTTCATTAGATGTTACCACCTGTTTATTGTATATGTAATTTAAAGAAATGAATGAATGAATGAACAGACAAACAAACAAATATATAAAACTGAAGCTTGGTCTTTAGAGGCCAAATGAAGAATTTTTGTTCTGTCTATGATGTCTCAATTTTGTTTCCATTAAACCAATACATGATCC
>NC_137506.1:1060000-1137500 GCF_041902795.1 Electrophorus electricus | reverse complement strand
CCTAGTGGCGCTCAAGTGTGGGTTATGCAACAAATAAACCTCTACTGACACCTAGTGGCGCTCAAGTGTGGGTTATGAAACAAATAAACCTCTACCGACACCTAGTGGTCCTCAAGTGTTCAAGTTTGGTTTATTCGTCACATACATAGTCATACACGGTATAACTCGCAGTGAAATGGTTGAGAGTGCTCTGTCCAAACTGAGGAGAAAAAACAGGGGTGTATAGGGAAATATATATTCTATATATGTACAAAATATATTAACAATGTATGTACAATATATGTATATATACACAATGTACAATGTATATATGGATATGTATAAGTGTATGTACACAATGTACAGTTCCAGCTTACAACTGAATATTTACAGTTACATGGTGGTGGTGGTCCCCACAGTTTATCAGTTTCCCTGATTCAGGGCCCGAATGGCCTGTGGGAAGAAGCTCCTCTTCAGTCTCTCTGTGTTGGTCTTCAGGGAGCGAAAGCGCTTCCCTGACCTCAACAGAGAGAAGAGTCTATTGTTGGGATGGGTGGGGTCCTTCACAATTTTCCTGGCCTTGGTCTGGCACCGCTTGTAGTAGGTGGTCTGCAGGTCAGGAAGTTCCGAGTGAGTGATGCGCTCCCCGTGAGGATGCTCTCGATAGTGCAGGTGTAGAAGTTCCGCAGTACCTTGGAGGGCAGTCTGAAGTCCCTTAGGCGTCTGAGGTGGTAAAGACGCTGACGAGCCTTCTTTGCCAGGGAGTTGGTATGGCGGGACCAGGACAGGTCCTGCGAGATGTGAACACCAAGGTACCTGAAACTGTCTACTCTCTCCACCGTGGTTCCACTGATCCTCACAGGTTGGTAGTGCCGCTCCTGCTTCTTGCTGCAATCCACGATCAGCTCCTTTGTCTTACTGACGTTTAGGAGGAGATTATTTTCCTGGCACCAGTTTTCCAGGTGTTTAATCTCCTCCAGGTAGGCCCTCTCATCGTTGTCCGAGATCAGGCCCATGACAACGGTGTCATCAGCAAACTTGACAATGACGTTAGAGCTGGAAGTGGCTGTGCAGTCATACGTGTGCAGTGAGTAGAGCAGGGGGCTTAGGACACAACCCTGAGGAGCTCCAGTGTGGGGTATGCAACAAATAAACCTCTACTGACACCTAGTGGTGCTCAAGTGTGGGTTATGAAACAAGATCAGTGAAAAAAGGGAATGATTGCAAAGCGAATCTCAAGTGATTGAAAGTAATCATTTATTTAATACGTTATTAAAGATACAAAAACATCACTCCTCAGAAACAGTGCACATTAACAGCTCATCAGGAAACATTCCTGCACAAGTCTCTGATTACCATAAGGGAGGGACAAGCGGCACGCTCTGTTCCCAATGGCCTGCTTCCCCTTCTCTCTCACCTAAGCCAGCCAATGAAGGCACTTCATTTGAGCCGTCAGGCGTGGGTAGCAGGGGGCAGGAAACCACTGTGCTAGGCAGCACGGGTGCAAGGAACGGTTCGGCCACCAGATGGCAGAAAAGTGCAACAACAACAAAAAGGCAAAATAAATTAGGAGGGAATATTGCGTTGAGTTTTGCTTGAGCGTTCAACTGGATCTTTGCTCAGCATAACCAAGAAACACACACATATATTCTAAACAGTCTTAATGTTGTATACGGAAACCTGTGTGTGTGTGCGCACTAACAGTATTTCCCCTGTTAGTGGAGGAGGTTTCTGAATGGCCAAAAGGGCTTAAGACTGTTTAAATAAAAATGATAATCCAGTTCCCAATGGAGGATTAAACAATCTGTAACAAACACACAATTTGACATCTCAGTTTTACAATTTTACATTGAATTCACGTTCCTCTTTACATTAAGAGAAAATGTGGGATTGAGTCTAAATGAATTTCATGTGTAAATTATCACTGAAAATGTACTAGTACAAGAGTCACAGGAGAGCAGCCTGCATTTAGTTACGGTGAGTACGAGGTCTGAGTCTACACTTGTACTGAATTTGTGCTGTTGGTTTATGCACTCTCTCTCTCTCTCTCTCTCTCTCTCTCTCTCTCTCTGTCACTCACACTCTCGCACCACCATTTTAAAAAGCACTCATGCTCCTCCTTCTTCCCTGGGTCAAAGTTCATCTCCGTCCGAGCCGAAGGCACAGGTGACCCCGGAGCCCTTTAACCCGCAGTAGCCGTTCGGCACCTTGTGCAGGTACTGCTGGTGGTGGTCCTCCGCGTAGTAGAAGACCGGGTTCTCTCGGATCTCTGTGGTGATCTCCCCAAAGCCCTTCTGCTTCAGAGCCTGGGAGAGCGAGAGAAGGACAGGGTGAGGGAAGAAGAGAAAGAAGGGAGACAGAACAGACAGCAGAGGAACCAGTGAGAACCTCCAGACGGCCTTGGAGACACCACAGAGTCCAGTCGTTTTGCCTCGTTAGACTTCAGGAGATGAAGCCAACAGGGCCTCCTGTAAAGTGGAAAAGGTACACACGATCTGGTCCACTGGTTCCCAGTCTGGGGGTGGCGGTGGTGGGGATATCTGTCTGACTGTAGCGGAGCCTACTGTAGAAATACAGGGATCCGTGCTGATGACTAGAAGCATGAAACACATATAAGCTCTATAACAGACAATGATAAATGTAATAAACAATACGTACTAGAGTTAGTCCGCATCAGTGTAGTAAACAACACCCTACAATAAGTACTAGAGTTAGTCCGCATCAGTGTAGTAAACACCCTACAATAAGTACTAGTTAGTCTGCATCAGTGTAGTAAACAACACCCTACAATAAGTACTAGAGTTAGTCCGCATCAGTGTAGTAAACAACACCCTACAATAAGTACTAGAGTTAGTCCGCATCAGTGTAGTAAACACCCTACAATAAGTACTAGAGTTAGTCAGCATCAGTGCAGTAAACAACACCCTACAATACGTACTAGAGTTAGTCAGCATCAGTGTAGTAAACAACACCCTACAATAAGTACTAGTTAGTCCGCATCAGTGCAGTAAACAACACCCTACAATAAGTACTAGAGTTAGTCCGCATCAGTGTAGTAAACACCCTACAATAAGTACTAGTTAGTCTGCATCAGTGTAGTAAACAACACCCTACAATAAGTACTAGAGTTAGTCCGCATCAGTGTAGTAAACAACACCCTACAATAAGTACTAGAGTTAGTCCGCATCAGTGTAGTAAACACCCTACAATAAGTACTAGAGTTAGTCAGCATCAGTGCAGTAAACAACACCCTACAATACGTACTAGAGTTAGTCAGCATCAGTGCAGTAAACACCCTACAATAAGTACTAGTTAGTCAACATCAGTGTAGTAAACAACACCCTACAATAAGTACTAGAGTTAGTCAGCATCAGTGCAGTAAACAACACCCTACAATACGTACTAGAGTTAGTCAGCATTAGTGCAGTAAACACCCTACAATAAGTACTAGTTAGTCCGCATCAGTGCAGTAAACAACACCCTACAATAAGTACTAGAGTTAGTCCGCATCAGTGTAGTAAACACCCTACAATAAGTACTAGTTAGTCCGCATCAGTGTAGTAAACAACACCCTACAATAAGTACTAGTTAGTCCGCATCAGTGTAGTAAACAACACCCTACAATAAGTACTAGAGTTAGTCAGCATCAGTGCAGTAAACAACACCCTACAATAAGTACTAAAGTTAGTCAGCATCAGTGTAGTAAACACCCTACAATAAGTACTAGTTAGTCAGCATCAGTGTAGTAAACAACACCCTACAATAAGTACTAGAGTTAGTCAGCATCAGTGTAGTAAACACCCTACAATAAGTACTAGTTAGTCAGCATCAGTGTAGTAAACAACACCCTACAATAAGTACTAGAGTTAGTCCGCATCAGTGTAGTAAACAACACCCTACAATAAGTACTAGAGTTAGTCAGCATCAGTGTAGTAAACACCCTACAATAAGTACTAGTTAGTCAGCATCAGTGTAGTAAACACCCTACAATAAGTACTAGTTAGTCAGCATCAGTGTAGTAAACAACACCCTACAATAAGTACTAGAGTTAGTCCGCATCAGTGCAGTAAACAACACCCTACAATAAGTACTAGAGTTAGTCCGCATCAGTGTAGTAAACACCCTACAATAAGTACTAGAGTTAGTCCGCATCAGTGTAGTAAACACCCTACAATAAGTACTAGAGTTAGTCAGCATCAGTGTAGTAAACAACACCCTACAATAAGTACTAGAGTTAGTCAGCATCAGTGCAGTAAACAACACCCTACAATAAGTACTAGAGTTAGTCAGCATCAGTGTAGTAAACACCCTACAATAAGTACTAGTTAGTCAGCATCAGTGTAGTAAACAACACCCTACAATAAGTACTAGAGTTAGTCAGCATCAGTGTAGTAAACAACACCCTACAATAAGTACTAGAGTTAGTCCGCATCAGTGCAGTAAACAACACCCTACAATAAGTACTAGAGTTAGTCCGCATCAGTGTAGTAAACACCCTACAATAAGTACTAGAGTTAGTCAGCATCAGTGCAGTAAACAACACCCTACAATACGTACTAGAGTTAGTCAGCATCAGTGCAGTAAACACCCTACAATAAGTACTAGAGTTAGTCCGCATCAGTGTAGTAAACACCCTACAATAAGTACTAGAGTTAGTCAGCATCAGTGTAGTAAACAACACCCTACAATAAGTACTAGAGTTAGTCAGCATCAGTGTAGTAAACAACACCCTACAATAAGTACTAGAGTTAGTCCGCATCAGTGCAGTAAACAACACCCTACAATAAGTACTAGAGTTAGTCAGCATCAGTGTAGTAAACAACACCCTACAATAAGTACTAGAGTTAGTCAGCATCAGTGTAGTAAACACCCTACAATAAGTACTAGAGTTAGTCAGCATCAGTGTAGTAAACAATACCCTACAATAAGTACTAGTTAGTCAACATAGGAGCAGGGTCAGAGATCATTTAAATATTCCACAAACAGATGGGTCTTCAGTATTCAATATGACACTCATCATATTCAGATTCACATTTTAAACACTGTGTGTATTTAAAAAGTATTAAATACTACTCATGCTGGTCAATTTCTGGATATTTGTGTGGTTTGACTTTACATACTTGTAACATGTTATGGTAATTCATGATGCATTTCAGAGTGTTTGGGTCTGTGTGTGTGTGTGTGTGTGTGTCTGTCTGTACTTTGATTTCAGAAACTAGCTCCCTCTAGAGGCCACAGTGGAAGTGTTTTGGGTACAGTGGGAGACGCCAGAGGTTTCAAACACACCGTACACCCCCGATAAAAGAGTCGACGTCGGCAGCGCAGTATGCTGGTTGACAACACAGAGGAGAAAAATATCACCTTTATATATCAAGCAATATGTAATTCCACGACTTGGCCACTTGATGGCACTGTGGTATATCCAGTATTACTACAGATGAGCGTGTAGAAGACATACAACCTGCTGGAATGCAAATGATGCCATTAACTTCATCTACAGAGACTGCATCCGTCAAATATTTTATTGTTTATTTACATCAGCATAAAAGCTCATGAGAAAGTTTAAGGCCTCATACATCAAGCAGAATGGGTCTGTATCTCGAACAAGGATGATGGTCCGTAACAACAGTTAAAGGTCTGAGCTAAAAACCTTTACATATTTCATTTGTTTCTTGTTTTTAGGGCCAGATTGTACACACGAAAACTGTTGCGTCAACTGCTGCGAAATGTGTTTAGACTTTAAACATGAATGACAATCAAATTCCTCCCATGTACCTGAATTTCTGAGTGTTTACCCTGCTGTAACACGCCTGACGCAGGTGCGCGTACAAGAGCCTGATCCCAGGTTAGTTGGGACACACTGTACTGAAGACCCGTCTAATTGCAGAATATTTAAAGGACAACTGATCCTGCTCCCTTATTGACTGACTAATTTAGTACTTGTAGGGCATCGTTTATGTTGTTTAACAAACTCTAGCACTTATTGTTGTTTAAGATAAGATATTATGTATTTTGCACTTCTAGGTATCAGCATTCATCCCTGTATTCTACAGTATTCTAGTTCACTGGTATCTTGGACTCTAACCTACTGTACTGTACTAGGATGTGTTCTATGAGTAAATGACAAAGCACTTTTGTAAGTCGCTCTGGATAAAAGCGTAAATGCCGTAAATGTAAACTACAGTGATGTCTGTGTTGATGTCTGCGTTGATGTCTGTGTTAAAGTCTGCGTTGCACTAGACTGCAGTGATATCTGTGTTGAGGTTTGCGTTGTACTAGACTACAGTGATGTTTCTGTTGAGGTCTGTGTTGTACAAGGTCTGTGTTGCAGTGCGAAGGGACCCCAGAAGCAGATTAAGAGTCCAGGTAAGATTCTTAAAAAATAAGCTTTTGTCAGTGGTGTGTCAGTGGTTCAGGTACTGGACTAGTAGTCAGAAGGTTGCCAGTTCAAGTCCCACCAATGCCAGGTTCCCACTGTTGGGCCCCTTTACCCTCAATTGCTTGAATTGTGTTCAGTTATAATTGAAAGTTGCCTTGGTTAACAGTGTGCTGTAACGTAAAAATACTGGACCAAAAATCTGTAGTGTGTATTTTAGAATTTCCACAGAAATCATATACTGTGTGTGTAGTGTTTTAATAAGAACGAGTGTGTGTGTAGTGTGTAATAAGAACGTGTGTGTGTGTGTGTGTAGTGTGTAATAAGAACGTGTGTGTGTATATGTTATAGTGTGTGTATTATAGTGTGTGTATAGGTGTATGTATATCTTATAGTGTGTGTTGGTATATGTGTGTGTGTGGTGTGTGTGTGTGCATGTTGATGTATGTATATGTTATAGTGTGTATGTGTATATTGGTGTATGTATACATTATAGTGTGTGTATGTGTGCGTGTGTATGTTGGTGTACGTATACGTTATAGTGTGTGTGTATGTATGTTGGTGTATGTATACATTATAGTGTGTGTGTGTGTGTATATATATGTTATACAGTGTGTGTATGTGGTTTAGTGCGTGTGTATGTTGGTGTATGTATACGTTATAGTGTGTGTGTGTGTGTGTAGGTTGGTGTATGTGTATGTTATAGTGCGTGTGTGTGTGTTGGCGTGTGTATGTGTTATACAGTGTGTGTGTGTATGTGTGTATGTTGGTGTATGTATATGTTATAGTGTGTGTGTATGTTGGTGTATGTATATGTTATAGTGTGTGTGTAGTTTAGTGTGTGTGTATGTTGGTGTATGTATGTTATAGAGTGTGTGTGTGGTTTATCGTGTGTATGTTGGTGTATGTATACATTATAGTGTGTGTGTGTGTGTGTATATATATATGTTATACAGTGTGTGTATGTGGTTTAGTGTGTGTGTATGTTGGTGTATGTATACGTTAGTGTGTGTGTGTGTGTGTGTGTGTGTGTGTAGGTTGGTGTATGTGTATGTTATAGTGCGTGTGTGTGTGTTGGCGTGTGTATATGTTATACAGTGTGTGTGTGTATGTGTGTATGTTGGTGTATGTATATGTTATAGTGTGTGTGTATGTTGGTGTATGTATATGTTATTGTGTGTGTGTAGTTTAGTGTGTGTATGTTGGTGTATGTTATAGAGTGTGTGTGTGGTTTAGCGTGTGTGTATGTTGGTGTATGTATATGTTATAGTGTGTGTGTGTGGTTTAGCGTGTGTGTATGTTGGTGTATGTATATGTTATAGTGTGTGTGTAGTTTAGTGTGTGTGTATGTTGGTGTATGTATGTGTTAGTGTGTGTGTGTGGTTTAGCGTGTGTGTATGTTGGTGTATGTATATGTTATAGTGTGTGAGTATGTTGGTGTATGTATGTTATAGAGTGTGTGTGTGGTTTAGCGTGTGTGTATGTTGGTGTATGTATGTTATAGTGTGTGTGTATGTTGGTGTATGTATATGTTATAGTGTGTGTGTAGTTTAGCGTGTGTGTATGTTGGTGTATGTATATGTTATAGTGTGTGTGTATGTTGGTGTATGTATGTTATAGAGTGTGTGTGTGGTTTAGCGTGTGTGTATGTTGGTGTATGTATGTTATAGTGTGTGTGTATGTTGGTGTATGTATATGTTATAGTGTGTGTGTATGTTGGTGTATGTATATGTTATAGTGTGTGTGTATGTTGGTGTATGTATGTTAGAGTGTGTGTGTGGTTTAGCGTGTGTGTATGTTGGTGTATGTATATGTTATAGTGTGTGTGTATGTTGGTGTATGTATGTTATAGAGTGTGTGTGTGGTTTAGCGTGTGTGTATGTTGGTGTATGTATATGTTATAGTGTGTGTGTAGTTTAGTGTGTGTGTATGTTGGTGTATGTATGTTATAGAGTGTGTGTGTGGTTTAGCGTGTGTGTATGTTGGTGTATGTATATGTTATAGTGTGTGTGTATGTTGGTGTATGTATATGTTATTGTGTGTGTGTAGTTTAATGTGTGTGTATGTTGGTGTATGTATGTTATAGAGTGTGTGTGTGGTTTAGCGTGTGTGTATGTTGGTGTATGTATATGTTATAGTGTGTGTGTATGTTGGTGTATGTATATGTTATAGTGTGTGTGTAGTTTAGTGTGTGTGTATGTTGGTGTATGTATGTTATAGAGTGTGTGTGTGGTTTAGCGTGTGTGTATGTTGGTGTATGTATATGTTATTGTGTGTGTGGTTTAGTGTGTGTGTATGTTGGTATATGTATATGTTATAGTGTGTGTGTATGTTGGTGTATGTATATGTTATTGTGTGTGTGTAGTTTAATGTGTGTGTATGTTGGTGTATGTATGTTATAGAGTGTGTGTGGTTTAGCGTGTGTGTATGTTGGTGTATGTATATGTTATAGTGTGTGTGTATGTTGGTGTATGTATATGTTATAGTGTGTGTGTAGTTTAGTGTGTGTGTATGTTGGTGTATGTATGTTATAGAGTGTGTGTGTGGTTTAGCGTGTGTGTATGTTGGTGTATGTATATGTTATAGTGTGTGTGTATGTTGGTGTATGTATATGTTATTGTGTGTGTGTAGTTTAGTGTGTGTGTATGTTGGTGTATGTATGTTATAGAGTGTGTGTGTGGTTTAGCGTGTGTGTATGTTGGTATATGTATATGTTATAGTGTGTGTGTATGTTGGTGTATGTATATGTTATTGTGTGTGTGTAGTTTAGTGTGTGTGTATGTTGGTGTATGTATATGTTATTGTGTGTGTGGTTTAGTGTGTGTGTATGTTGGTATATGTATATGTTATAGTGTGTGTGTATGTTGGTGTATGTATATGTTATAGTGTGTGTGTAGTTTAGTGTGTGTGTATGTTGGTGTATGTATATGTTATAGTGTGTGTGTATGTTGGTGTATGTATATGTTATAGTGTGTGTGTATGTTGGTGTATGTATATGTTATTGTGTGTGTGTAGTTTAATGTGTGTGTATGTTGGTATATGTATATGTTATAGTGTGTGTGTATGTTGGTATATGTATATGTTATAGTGTGTGTGTATGTTGGTGTATGTATATGTTATAGTGTGTGTGTATGTTGTGTATGTATGTTATAGAGTGTGTGTGGTTTAGCGTGTGTGTATGTTGGTGTATGTATATGTTATAGTGTGTGTGTATGTTGGTGTATGTATATGTTATTGTGTGTGTGTAGTTTAGTGTGTGTGTATGTTGGTGTATGTATGTTATAGAGTGTGTGTGTGGTTTAGCGTGTGTGTATGTTGGTGTATGTATATGTTATAGTGTGTGTGTAGTTTAGTGTGTGTGTATGTTGGTGTATGTATGTTATAGAGTGTGTGTGGTTTAGCGTGTGTGTATGTTGGTGTATGTATATGTTATAGTGTGTGTGTATGTTGGTGTATGTATATGTTATTGTGTGTGTGTAGTTTAGTGTGTGTGTATGTTGGTGTATGTATGTTATAGAGTGTGTGTGTGGTTTAGCGTGTGTGTATGTTGGTATATGTATATGTTATAGTGTGTGTGTGTATGTTGGTGTATGTATATGTTATTGTGTGTGTGGTTTAGTGTGTGTGTATGTTGGTATATGTATATGTTATAGTGTGTGTGTATGTTGGTATATGTATATGTTATAGTGTGTGTGTATGTTGGTGTATGTATATGTTATAGTGTGTGTGTATGTTGGTGTATGTATGTTATAGAGTGTGTGTGGTTTAGCGTGTGTGTATGTTGGTGTATGTATATGTTATAGTGTGTGTGTATGTTGGTGTATGTATATGTTATTGTGTGTGTGTAGTTTAGTGTGTGTGTATGTTGGTGTATGTATGTTATAGAGTGTGTGTGTGGTTTAGCGTGTGTGTATGTTGGTGTATGTATATGTTATAGTGTGTGTGTAGTTTAGTGTGTGTGTATGTTGGTGTATGTATGTGTTAGTGTGTGTGTGTGGTTTAGCGTGTGTGTATGTTGGTGTATGTATATGTTATAGTGTGTGAGTATGTTGGTGTATGTATGTTATAGAGTGTGTGTGTGGTTTAGCGTGTGTGTATGTTGGTGTATGTATGTTATAGTGTGTGTGTATGTTGGTGTATGTATATGTTATAGTGTGTGTGTATGTTGGTGTATGTATATGTTATAGTGTGTGTGTAGTTTAGTGTGTGTGTATGTTGGTGTATGTATGTTATAGAGTGTGTGTGTGGTTTAGCGTGTGTGTATGTTGGTGTATGTATATGTTATAGTGTGTGTGGTTTAGTGTGTGTGTATGTTGGTGTATGTATGTTATAGAGTGTGTGTGGTTTAGCGTGTGTGTATGTTGGTGTATGTATATGTTATAGTGTGTGTGTATGTTGGTGTATGTATGTTATAGAGTGTGTGTGTGGTTTAGCGTGTGTGTATGTTGGTGTATGTATATGTTATAGTGTGTGTGTAGTTTAGTGTGTGTGTATGTTGGTGTATGTATGTTATAGAGTGTGTGTGTGGTTTAGCGTGTGTGTATGTTGGTGTATGTATATGTTATAGTGTGTGTAGTTTAGTGTGTGTGTATGTTGGTGTATGTATGTTATAGAGTGTGTGTGTGGTTTAGCGTGTGTGTATGTTGGTATATGTATATGTTATAGTGTGTGTGTATGTTGGTATATGTATATGTTATAGTGTGTGTGTATGTTGGTGTATGTATGTTATAGAGTGTGTGTGTGGTTTAGCGTGTGTGTATGTTGGTGTATGTATATGTTATAGTGTGTGTGTAGTTTAGTGTGTGTGTATGTTGGTGTATGTATGTTATAGAGTGTGTGTGTGGTTTAGCGTGTGTGTATGTTGGTGTATGTATATGTTATAGTGTGTGTGGTTTAGTGTGTATTCCCCACTCTCAAGCTATCCTGCGCATACACACACAGAAAACAGTGCCAAAGAAAAACCAATCCTCTGCCATTACACTTTGCCATTTTCACATTGTGTGTGGGTGTGTGTGTGTGTGCGCACCATGGTCACTGTGGCTTTTGACAGCTCATGGCCTCTGGTGGCCTGATCTCATCACGTTTGCTAAACCACAGCTGCCTCCATGAGCATGACCTCTGACCTTTACCCTCCCAAGACCAAGGCCATAAGGCAGGCTTGTCTCAAGGCAACATCCCCCTCGAACCCCCCAATCAGGCTTGAACCTTATAGAACATGACCAGTGACCTCAGGGGTGGCAGGATACCATGGCAACATGACCAATGACCTCAGGATACCATGGCAACATTTTTGCCGCCAAACTACCAAACACAAAGAGCAATGGCTGTGTCAGTTATAAACACCACACGTTGTGAATGTGTCATGAGGACAAACCAAACCTGAGAAGGACAGACAGTCTGACCCAAGACAGACGATGACGTTCAGACTGTTACGGAGCCGCGTTACTGTTACATTATTAGTCACATCTGTTACTTTATTAGTGTTTTATGGTTTATGTCTGTTACATTATTAGTGTTTTATGTTTCATGTCTGTTACGTTATTAGTGTTTGATGTTTCATGTCTGCTACAGACCTGACATAACAGACATGAAACAGACATGAAACATCAAACACTAATAACGTAACAGACATGAAACATACAATACATACACCAACATACACACACACAAAACCACACGCACACACTGTATAACATACATACACACACACACACACTAAAAAACATACACACACATCCTATAATGTATACGTACACCAACATACACACACACTAAACCACATACATACACACTGTAACATATACATACACCAGCATACACACGCACAGTGAACAACACACACATACGGTATAACATACATACACCAACACACACACACACAGTTTAACATATACACACACCAACATACATTAGTGTGTGTATGTGTATATACATGGAGAACCTCACAGAATCACAGACGGTGGAGAACCTCACAGCACAAAATGCACATTTTTTTTTGTAAAATATTCCAGAAAGCCAATACCAGAACTAAATGTAGTAAACGTATCTTTTTCAGACCACTCCACAAAGCTGCTTGGATTTACCATTTCACAGGTAGGTGTGTGTGTGTGTGTGTACTCTGTTTTACTGTAGAGAACAAATGTTCACACACTGACAAAAACATTGGTGATTTTGACGTCAGGAGTTGGTGTAAACGTACACACCGTATACACACAGCATATATAGTTAGAGGCTTAAAGTAAAGCCCCCATAGAGAGAGTAACCCGTGTGTTTGTGTGTGTCAGTCAGTTTCAGATTTAGCAAGGACAGTATTGTGTAGTGTGTGTGTGTGTGTGTGTGTGTGTGTGTGTGTGTGTGTGTGTAGTGTGTGAGTGAGTGAGTGTGTGTGTGTGTGTGAGTGTGTGTGTGTGTGTGTGAGTGTGAGTGTGTGTGTGAGTGTGTGTGTGTAGTGTGTGTGTGTGTGTGTGTGTGTAGTGTGTGAGTGTGTGTGTAGTGTGTGTGTGTGTGTGTGTGTGTGTGTGTGTGTGTACCTGCTGGTAAGCGTCTCTACTCTTCATGGCCAGCTCCTGCTGTTCTGGACTGTATGTGTAGATAGCAGAGCGATACTGTGTGCCTCTATCATTTCCCTGAGACATACCTGAGAGAGAGAGAGAGAGAGAGAGAGAGAGAGAGAGAGAGAGAGAGGGAGAGAGAGAGAGAGAGGGTGAGAGAGAGAGAGAGAGAGAGAGAGAGGGTGAGAGAGAGAGAGGGAGAGAGAGAGAGGGAGAGAGGGAGAGAGAGAGAGAGGGAGAGAGAGGGTGAGAGAGAGAGAGAGAGAGAGAGAGAGAGAGAGAGGGAGAGAGAGAGAGAGAGGGAGAGAGAGAGAGAGAGGGAGAGAGAGAGGGAGAGAGAGAGAGGGAGAGAGAGAGAGAGGGAGAGAGAGGAGCAAGAGAGAGAGAGGGAGAGAGAGAGAGAGGAGAGAGAGAGAGAGAGAGAGGAGAGAGAGAGAGAGAGGGAGAGAGAGAGGGAGAGAGAGAGGGAGAGAGAGAGGTGGGGGGGGGAGATCATCATAAATCCTCAGTGAGCTCCAGCTAGAACTGAGCA
This sequence comes from Electrophorus electricus, assembly GCF_041902795.1. Taxonomy (NCBI): domain Eukaryota; kingdom Metazoa; phylum Chordata; class Actinopteri; order Gymnotiformes; family Gymnotidae; genus Electrophorus; species Electrophorus electricus. The sequence continues at coordinate 1,124,062 of NC_137506.1, read as the reverse complement.
ATGTCACACCGTGACATCTCTTCCTGTTTCCTGTATCTTTCTCGTTCCACTGTATCACCTTTCATACACACACACACACACACACACACACACACACACACACACAGAATGGTGTGTGTGTGTGTGTGTGTGTGTGAGAAATGAGAAGGCTGAATTCTCTTCTCAGTGGTGATGACTGCAGGGTGATGACAGCGTTCCAGCGTTCCGTGGATTTCTCCAGCTATGTCCCAACATTCCACCTATGACATAGTTAGTGGCATTTCCAGACTGAGTACCAGGATGTGGTGTGGTGTGTATGCGTGATCCCTGTATCTGCGTTTGTGTATGCAGGATCCGTGTGTGTGTGGGGGGACTCCATGCCCAGTGCACCAGGGTCAGCCTGTATTTCTGTGTGTGTGTGTGTGCACCAGGGTCAGCCTGTATTTCTGTGTGTGTGTGTGTGTGTGTGTGTGTGCGTGCGTGTTTCTGTGTTTCCGTGCTCCTGTATTTCTATACATTTGTACATGGTTTATGCACTTCCATGTTGATATTAATTACGTTATGCTGAGTGTGTGTGTGTGTTAATGCAGCATGCATGCCCAGTGGGTAGACTGATGCAGTGTGTGTCTAAAAGCAAGAAGCTTATAAGAAGTGCTGCAAAGTAAAAGTTATTTTTACTACTCTTACATAACACACTCACACACACACACAAACAAAAACAGACAAAATCGTTGATGGCAATGCATTACTATGTCCGAGAGAGAGGACCAGAGGTGTACAGGTCCGTCTGTGTGTGTGTGTGTGTGTGTGTGTGTAACCCTGCCATGGTTTCACAGGGATGTTAAAGAGAAACATGATGTTCTGATTGGACCCCAACCAAACAACCCATAATTCTATTTCTGTATCTATTCCTGCTGTATTTGTCTTTACCACATCTCTCTCTCCCTTTCTCTCTCTCTCTCTCTCTCTCTTTCTCTCACTCCCTCCCTCCCTCTCTCTCTCTCTCTCTCCCCGAGCACAGGAAGAGGTATCCATCTGATTGCTATCATATCTAACACTAAAACGTGATTAGCACTGTGTTTTGGCTGCAGTGACTGACGCGTGTTTACGTCTTTACACTGTACATTTTTACGCCACGTCACGTTTTTTGCTCTTTAAGTTGTTCCAATACTCAACGAGAACTGGACAAAGTGTTTGAATGCCCAGACACACACACACACACTCACTCTGACTCTCACTCTCTGATTCCATTGTTTCTACTCCTCCACTCACTCACTCACTCTCACTCTCTTCCTCCATATCCAATCTCCATAAATTAGCCGGGCCAGGCTGGCATGATCGACGGCTCGTAATGAATCCGCCCCGCGCGGCCCCCCAGGGGCAGAGACGGGTCGGGGGTCACTCCTCGCGAGGCGCCCCTCCCCCCCCTCGTTTCTCTGGCCTCTTTTGTTGTTGTTTTGGTTAGTGAAGGCTGTGATGACAGCAACCCATCGCAAAATTAACGCGGCCGGGTGTCAAAGCCGAGGTTGCAAAAACACATTTTAAGGGCGTAGTAAGGAGGTCCCAAAATAGTGGGACAAAACAAAAATGAAAACAACAACAAACAGCGCAGACAACATCCAGGGCCTAAAGGCACAGTTGAAATACACAGTCACGAGCACACCTGAAATTCTGAAACACCTGCAGATCCGCAGGACACACCAAGAAGAAGGAACACACACACGAGAAAATAACGGCTGCTCTGCATGTCAGATCAGCGATTGCTAAGAGCTCGTACTAGACCTCCGTGGAACAGGGCTGACCCCAGAGCAGCAGTGACAGAGCTCTGCTCTCACGGACACTGAGAGAAAGTTTTGATATTAACGCTGTGTGCATTGCTGAAGAGATACGACGGACGCCATCTTGCCTCTCTTCCATAAGGCGCGCGCACACATGCACGCACCCACACGCGCGCGCACCCCCACACACACCCCCACACACGCGCGCACACACCCACACACACCCCCACACACAAATGCACACTTTGATTTGCTGTTGTGTGCGTGTGTATGTGTGTGTGTGTGTTTGTACGTGTGTGAAAGAGAGAGGCAGAGAGAGGGGGAGTCAATCTCTTCTCTCATTCCAGAGAGGCTGAGAAGACGAGTAAGTGGGAGATGGAGGGATGGAGACAGTGACTAAGAGATAAAAGAGGAGAGTAGGGATCAGTGGGCCACCTCGGAGATCGGAACATTCCGGAACTGTGGAGGGTGATGGGGGCCTGTGATGAGAGGAGAAGAGAGCAGAGCACGCGCGCGTGTGTGTGTGTGTGTGTGTACATGCGTGCGTGCATATATATGCATGCGTGTGTGTGTGTGTGTGTACATGCGTGCGTGCATATATATGCATGCGTGTGTGTGTGTGTGTACATGCGTGCGTGCATATATATGCATGCGTGTGTGTGTGTGTACATGCGTGCATGCATATATATGCGTGCGTGCATATATATGCATGCGTGTGTGTGCATGCGTGCGTGCATATATATGCATGCGTGTGTGTGTGTATACATGCGTGCGTGCATATATATGCGTGGGTGTGTGTGTATACATGCGTGTGTGCATATATATGCATGGGTGTGTGTGTATACATGCGTGTGTGCATATATATGCATGCGTGTGTGTGTATACATGCGTGCGTGCGTATATATGCATGCGTGTGTGTATACATGTGTGTGTGTGTATATATGCATGCGTGTGTGTGTACATGCGTGCGTGCATATATATGCATGCGTGTGTGTGTACATGCGTGCGTGCATATATATGCATGCGTGTGTGTGTATACATGCGTGCGTGCATATATATGCATGTGTGTGTGTGTATACATGCATGAGTGCATATATATGCATGCGTGTGTGTGTATACATGCGTGCGTGCATATATATGCATGCGTGTGTGTGTATATATACATGTGTGTGTGCATATATATGCATGCGTGTGTGTGTATTCAGCTGTCACCTCAGTTCTTCTGTATTTGTATCTGTGTTTCGTTTTCACCCATAAGAGCTAAACAGGAGCCCAAATGCTGTCGTCACAGCAGAACACATAACACATGCGTGTAACGTGTGTCTCGCGTGTGCTCGGCAGGCTATGGCCTACACACCCAGAGCAAGAGACATGAGGGTACAAAGGAGCATGTGTGGGACTCTCTGATTGGCTGAAAATGTTGCTATCCCAGCCATGATTGGTTGGTTTTCAAATCACGCTGCTGAATACAGAAGCCATTGAACTGAGACCGGCTGAATACACAGGACTGGTAACACACACACACACACGCATGCATATATAACATATGTATATACACACACACACACACACACACACCGTACAGAGACAGGGTGATATCAGAGTTCATGCAGAAATCGCAGGAAACAGGATCTCTGGAGACTACCCAGCATGCACCAGGGAGCTCTGTAAGGTAAGGGTTCAGGACGATCGAGGAGAAATGACACGGGTCTGTCCCTTCCGGGTGAAGAGGCAGCTGCGAAGAAGACCGTTTGTTCACAGGTGGCAAAAAGTCAGGACTGTCAGTTCCAAGGCCAGAAGAAGAGATGTTGTAAATAGATTAATGGATGAATACATGGAAAAGCAGAATCTGGGGTACAGAGAGCAAGAGAGAGAGAAGTCAGGCTTTACTGGCGTTTTTCTGACAACCTCTCCCTTTTCTCGGTCTGGTCTCTCTCTCTTTCGCTCTCTGTCTGTCCTGTTATACAGTAAAAGGAACATAACTTGAGGAAGCAGAGAGTAGGAATGTGTGTGTGTGTGTGTGTGTCGCTACCTTGAGTCGGGTCATGGCTTTCCCAGAACACCTTGAGCAGTTGAGTCAGGCTGACATCTCTCTGACTGTAAACGACCCTCACCACCTCTGTGTGGCCCGTCAGACCTACCAGACACAACACACACACGACATGCACTGGCTGGTAAGAGATGATCAGGATTAACGTTCTAGAGCCGTGGTCAGGAACACCAAAAAACAACAAGAAAACTGAAAAAGAGTGAATGAGTGCAGATTCAGTCTTCCAGCACTAGTCAGGAAGCCAGTGCTTTTACACACACAGACACACACACACATCTCCACAATTACGATACATAAAAGGCATTAGACATCCACCTGCAGGCTATAAACCCCAAACCCTAGTTCCTAACCCTTATTCCTACCTCTGGATCACAGAATATTCCAGAAAGGAATGCTACTTGTGACCAAAGAAGAATGTCACCTATTAACGTGTACAATCTATAAGATTGCGCATACATTGTCACACACACAAACTTAAGACTCTTATGCACACATACTCATGCGCGTGTATACACACACACACACTGCAGCTGTGCCTGCTTGCCTACTACTAGGTCATGTAACAGAGGGGAGAGAGAGAGAGAGAGAGAGAGAGAGAGAGAGAGAGGAGAGAGAGAGAGAGAGAGAGGAGAGAGAGAGAGAGAGAGAGAGAGAGAGAGAGAGAGAGAGAGAGAGAGAGAGAGAGAGAGAGAGAGAGAGAGAGAGAGACCGACTTTATATGACCCAATCCCTGATTATTCAGAGGTACTGGGGTGTGTGTAACTCACCTGAACACACCTCCTGGTAGGTGGGGTTGGGTGTGAACCCGCCCGCGTAGCCCACCTGAGTGGAGAACACTCCACAGATGTTCCAAAAGCGTCTCTCTGCGCCCCAAAAACAGCCCATACCTGCACAGACACACCCCAGCCATCAGGAGCGGACACACGTGGGCACGCCTGCTGACCAACACCAGAGCTGGAAATGAACCCCAGGGCCTTCCACACAGACAGCGAGAAAAACCTCCGAGTTCAACATAACGTGGTACTGATTTGGAGTCTTCCTGCAGCATCTGTACTAGACACTAGGATAACACAGATGAGCCAGATTAACCTCAGAAACAAAACACAGATTGAGATTCCCTGGATTAATGAGATGGCTTTAAATCATTTGATTAAAGTATTTGAAAAGACAATGCCCTGCTGCATTATGGGTACGCACTGTAGCCAGACAATGCCCTGCTGCATTATGGGTACATGCTGTAGCCAGACAGTATCCAACTGCTTCATGTACAAGTCTCATATGTGATGTGTGCATGTTGTAACCCACCAAACATAATCATCTCCATTCCCTCCGGGAAAGGTTCCACTGTTGGCCTCCCTGTAGCTGCATGTTTCACTAGAGACAGAGAGGGAGGGCGATTATTACAGTTTTAAAGCTCTGCAGTACCAGGAGAACAGTCCCCCCCCCCCACACACACACGCATATAATCTTTATTATTATTATCAGTTATAGAGGTAACAGTAATGGTTATAGGAGTATTGTAGTAGTAGTAGTGTTGTGTATTATATCTTTTGTTTAAAATGTTCTTGATCAAAGCTTTGTCAATACAAATGTGAATATTTGTCATACCAATAAAGCACCAATTAACTGAATTGAGAGAATTTTTAATGAATTTTAACAAAGACCAATATTAATCAATACCGTGCTTCACATATTTTCAAACCGATCCTCAACATCGAACCCACGAACAAGAGAGAATCCGTTTTCCCTCCATGTCTGAACACCATTCCAGTTCAAACCACCTTTTCCAGATTTCCCACCATTTTATTCAAATTATAAATCACAAGTTTCACTTGCCCCAAAATAAAATTCAGTATTTAACATTTCAACCAGTCCCTTATTGTGTATCCAGCACCAGAGAGAGAGAGAGAGAGAGAGAGAGAGAGAGAGAGAGAGAGAGAGAGAGAGAGAGAGAGAGAGAGAGACTTTTAGCATGCGTTTATTCTGGTCTGTAGTGTATGCTGGTATCTTTAGTTTGTGTGTAGTGCTGGAACTGGGTGTCGTTGTCTGTTGTCTGGTCTGCCGAAGCTAAGCTGGATCAGAGAAGAATCCGTCACAGTGGGAAACACAAACGATTACAGCAGTGATAACCCCCTCCTACACACACACACACACACACACACAACCAACCGTAGCCCTGGTGATTTAAATAGAAACATATCAACATATTAACATGTATGTAGAAGTGGAACTGAGTAAATAAATAAATAAGTTGTGCTCATACTGTGAATGGGACCAGTAGTTTACTTCCTGATACACATGTACACACACACAATCACCTTGCACACCATTTGCTGGTGTGTGGCTGATCTAAACTTGCTTTAAATCAAGGCTTATCCAATCAGGAGAGAGCAGAAAGAAGAGACCCAGTCTCTCTCTCTAGTCTCTCCTCCTTGTGATCTCCACTCACACACTCGGAGCTTCACCCTCGTTCCTCCACATTCCCATAATTAATTTCCCTCACTCACTATCTCTTCATAGAGCCACAAACACACACTTATATATACACACACACGCTGAGCTCTGGCAGTCCAGGCAATACCAGCCTGTCTGCTTTCACTGCAAGTGGTGGTACCAGTCAGTGTGTGCAGCCACACCACACTGCCAATCGACCGCATCCAGCAGGGGGGGCCCGGAGAGAGAGAGAGAGAGAGAGAGGCACAGACACAAAGAAGATGCAGAGAGAGAAAGACAAAAACAGAGAAGGCAAGCGAGCCTTTTCCCCCGTTTTCTTTCCCGGAAAGTGCTTCCGTGTTACAAAGTCCCAAGATGGAAATAAAATCCACAATGGACAAAACCAGCAGACAACCGGAATGCTCTGAATCGCTCCGGATGGAACGACATTCATCACCTAGCCGGGACCCGCGGGTAGACAGGATGGCCGCGTCTCCTACGTCGATCCCGCACGACCTCGAGATAAAGATGGACTGTTGGAGTACCGTAGCTTCCGGTCTGCCCGGGTTCTGCTGCTTTGCTGCAACACCATGCTGTCGGTTTATAGCTGTGGAGGGAGGCCAACACACGGGGGTCGGTGTGCGGTGTAAAGGTGGGCATATGGTCTGGAAGTCCTGGCTGTGTTCACAGCCTCCGGATCCTGCGTAGGCGCTGTGTGCCCTTTCTTCCGGAACGTTCTGCTGCGTTCGACGGGCGGTGTACTAAATTAGCTGAATGTGGAGGCATCACTGAGCGATTAGAGGATTTTTGTGCAAACAACATTACGATCAAATCAATTGATTAATAGAAACGTATCGGGACTGAAGAGAGTGCGACCACTTCCCTGATCCACTCGAGCTCATACACACTACACATACGATGAAAAATAGCTAAGAAATAAAAACCCAACAAAACAACAAACCAAGCAGCACTAAACCCCTGTATTCTCTCACACTACAGAGCCCTCGGTTAGTGCCACAACAGCTTGGCTGTAGGTAAAATTTGGTTTATATGGACTGTGGATTTCCCCGGACTGGTCCGGTCCGTCTGGTTCTTATATCGCTACCACGGCAGGAGGGGAGGGACACATCTGGCACCGCCCTGGTGGACCAAGAGGAAACGGCAGGCACTTAGCAGATTGATCTAAAAACAGTCCAGGTTCCTGCAATCACCCACGAACTCCACAGGAAGAACAGCAGCCTGCCAGATACTGCTCATACCACATGGTGTACTCACCCCAGTATCCAGGCAACCATTTCTGGTTGCCATGGAGAGGAGTAACCCCCCCCCCGCCCCCGCCTCTCCAACTTCCCCCATCTCACCCTCAGAGCTAACGTTGGCAAGATGGGAGTCATGTAGGTATGGAGGAACAGCACGGGAATTATGGTGATATAAACGCACGCATACACAGGAGGTCTGGTGTGTGATGAGGGCTACAGTAGTCTAAACTGGCAGACAGAGACACAGCCAAACACTTTGCCTGACAATCAGGTTTATCTTTGTGCCGCAGAGCCTGTGGGAAAGTTACCCCACTAAGTCACCTTCTCAAACTCTGAAGCGATCAGAAGCGACACCTTTTTAAATGCAGAGACGATGCGACTTCCACTCCAGCAGCACAGTAGCCTCGTGCACGAGAAGCCACACTGGGCGGTGCAGAGGTCGGGCGTGCGCGTGGTTTTCTTCCTGAGGACCACGACACTGAGCGAGCAACACACTCGCAGCTGCGCGCTGACGGCACGAGCCCTCTCACACACACACACACACACACCGTGACGCGCGGGATTACAAGCCCCAATTAGGCGCGCGGGCCCGGGTGGAATCTGCGAGCGCGACCTAAGCAGTCCGCGCGGGCTGTCTGCTCAGACCTGGTCTGCAAACGTCCCCCACGGCGCGGGCGGAGCCTTCAAGCGCAACGTGCGCAGATGGCGCTCCGACCGTCGCGAAGCACCAAACCTCCCACGACTCTCGGCGCTGCGCGAGGCACATCACGCGAAAGGGGAAGCAAAAAATAAAGCCGCGGAGGCAAAAGGCGCGTGGCCTCCCGTGACGTCACGGCCTCGCGAGCGTTTCGGCCTGCTCGACGATAACGCCGTGCGTGCGCAGGGCAGCAGATTGCGAGCGCAGCGGTTGTGCGGGATCCTAACGCGCGAGGAGTGCGTTACCTGCCACGGCCAATTTCTCCTCCCTGCCGCTGAGAGCTCGCGCCTGCGTGGGCAGGACGCTCCTGTGGGCCATGCTGAAGCGCGCGCGTGTACACGCCAGCCTGCAGAGACGCGTCAGTAAGCACGACTTCCGCGACGTGTCACGAGGGCGAGACGTAGCGCGTGGCATTCTGGGAGGGAGACGCGGCGGAGTCGTAACGCTCGTGAATATTCATGCGCATCGAGCTGAATTTTAAGCAGGCCGAGGCGCAGAAGCCTCTCGTGCAGTATGGGCGGGTATGAGATGAAATTAAAATAAATATGCACGTTAAGAAAGGCGTTCGGCATGCAAATTAGCCAGCAGGCCCCGCCCCCTGTCTGTCGGAGTCGCAGAACGGACTAAGAATTTGCATCTGGAACCAATGAATCATTGTTATTTATCTAAATGTAAATATTTGCATTCGTGTCTGGCATCGGGCGTCCTTATTAATGAGTGACGCATTTACAGAATGCAGACGTGCATAATGCTGTCCATGGCTTTGTCCCTGGCCACTAGAGATCCACCAAAAACATGATTTCACTGTACAGTCTGTAGTCGTCACTAAAGACCTGAGTAATGGCGTGAAACGTTTTTAATTTTTCTAGAACCATTGTGCCACATTTGGTGCATCACTTAGCTAATGCATGTAGAACTTGGCTACATTGGCTACATATGCATAAGAGAATTAAATGTGAGTTGAAAGTCATTTTCCATAAGATATATATATATATATATATATATATATATATATATATATATATATATATATATATATATATATATATATATATATATATATATTACTACATATATAGTGGTTTGATGTTTCAAGACAAACTGATAAAGATACTTTTTTAAAAATTTGTATAAGATATTAAATCTGCAATCAGTAACTTTCTATAACCAAATTACATGCCATACTTTATTAGTTAACATACTTTATTAATTATTAATTACATACCAGCCAATATTCCAGAGTTTCAGGTTTTAATATTTCATTTTTCATTTTATTTGGCTGTTTTATGTTGTTGCAATCGTCAGCCCACGCACGCACGCACGCACGCACGCACGCACGCATCTCATCTAAACACTGACATCACTGACTACCATAAAAAGAGGCAGTGGACTGTTTGGTGTTTTAGCGTAATTGTCGCTCTGGTGGTCTCACATGAGTGGGGGCCGTAATTAAAATGAGAAATCATGCGTCATTCCTAAAAACTCTCTTTCCTTACTTTACTGCCCCACACACCTATTCTCTCTCTCTCTCTCTCTCTCTCTCTCTCTCTCTCTCTCTCTCTCTCTCTCTCTACCACTCTTTCGTTCACCCAAATAATCCGTTTTAATCCAAATCGTTAATGAAATTACAGTCTATGCTTCTGGTGCACTTCTCCTTTTAGTAAATCAATCACAACTGAGAATGAATGTTTAAATGCTAAATGTTTATTTTCCTTTTTCCCTGGATGCATTTGAAGAGAAGTAGAAATGATTGTCTTTTTGAATAATAAAGTAGTAGGTTTACTTACGCACGTCCTTGTAGAGAAAAGGTCTACCACATTCCTTTGGTTATTTTAAGTCTGCTGCTTGGCTACATATCGCTACATATTATAGGTCAAATAAACAGCTTATTTGTGTTTGGCTTTTGAGAAGATATTGGACATTAAAGATCGATATAAAAACACTGATACAACATCAATAAAAGCTTAAGGTTCAGGAAAACTCCTAAGTAACCGGTCAGTTGTGCATTTTCCTGGCTGCGGTCCTGCACTGGGGTTAGCTCATCAGCGTCTTAGCTCATTAGCAGGCGGCTGGTTTGTCTGAGAGACGGAAGCCTGACTCTCAGCACTGAGGCCTGGCTGAGCCGCCCCTACACGCCACACGGATTAGCGCTACATATAAACCTACACGGCCCCCTCTCTCTCTCTCTCTCTCTCTCTCCTCTGCTCTCTCTCGCTCCTCTGCTCTCTCTCTCGCTCCTCTGTTCTCTCTCTGCTCTCTCTTGCTCCTCTGCTCTCTCTTGCTCCTCTGCTCTCTCTCGCTCCTCTGCTCTCTCTCTCTCTCTCTCTCTCTCTCTCTCTCTCTCTCTCCTCTGCTCTCTCTCTCTCTCCTCTGCTCTCTCTCGCTCCTCTGCTCTCTCTCTCTCGCTCTCTCTCTCTCCTCTGCTCTCTCTCTCTCTCTCCTCTGCTCTCTCTCTCTCTCTCTCTCTCTCTCTCTCTCTCTCTCGCTCTCTCTCTCTCTCTCTCTCTCTCTCTCTCTCTCTCTCTCTCTCTCTCTCTCTCCCTCTCTCTCTCGCTCTCTCTCTCTCTCTCTCTCTCTCTCTCTCTCTCTCGCTCTCTCTCTCTCTCTCTCTCTCTCTCTCTCTCTCGCTTTTCTCTTCTTTGTCTTCCTAAAATAATTTGTGGATGCCATTTGCTGATCTTTTCCATAAGGAATTTGTTCCGGCGGTCACAATGGCGTTCAGGTAGAAGTTGAGAAGAAGGTTTGCGTCTCTCCCTCCCCTCTCCCGGCTGAAATAGGAACTAGGTTGGGACACTTACTTGGGGATTACGCTAAATCTGTACAGGGGCTCTTCCTCCCCTCCCCCTTCATCATCATCATCATCATCTGCAGTGGAAAGAGGCTTTAGCTAAACTCCATGTTGGGGAGGACCACCTGCAGGGTTAGAAAGCGCCTCACCGCCTCACACTCCTCACCCTCCTCACCTCACCTCACTGCTCACACTGTTCACACTCCTCACCTCCTCACCTTTCCACACTCCTCTCCTCCTCACACTCCTCACCTCCTCACCTCACCACACTCCTTACCTGCTCACCACACCACACTCCTCACACTCCTCCCCTCACCACTCCTCCCCTCACCTCCTCACCTTAACACACTCCTCACCTCCTCACACTCCTCACCTCCTCACCTCACCACACTCCTTACCTGCTCACCACACCACACTCATCACCTCCTCTCCTCATCACACTCCCCACCTCCTCACCTCACCACACTCATCACCTCCTCACACTCCTCACCTCACCACACTCCTCACCTCCTCACACTCCTCACCTCACCACACTCATCACCTCCTCCCCTCACCACTCCTCACCTCATCTCACTCCTCACCTCCTCACCTCACCACACTCCTCACCTCCTCACACTCCTCACCTCACCACACTCATCACCTCCTCCCCTCACCACTCCTCACCTCATCTCACTCCTCACCTCCTCACACTCCTCACCTCACCACACTCCTCACCTCCTCACACTCATCACCTCCTCCCCTCACCACTCCTCACCTCACCACACTCCTCACCTCATCTCCTCACACTCCTCACCTCACCACACTCCTCACCTCCTCCCCTCACCACAGCAAGCAACACAGGGGCTCTAAAAAGATGAGCCAGTCCTATTCTTGTTATCACTCGTTTCTTTTGTTGTTGTTCATTACATGAATTCTATGGTGTTTTTTTATGACTTCACTCACTGTTCACTGATGAAGATTTTAAAGTTTTATTTCTCTTAACAAAGCTGTTAGAGAGAACATTACAGTTACCATTATCTCTAGATCAGAGAGAACGTTACAGATACCATTATCTCTAGATCAGAGAGAACGTTACAGATACCATTATCTCTAGATCAGAGAGAACGTTACAGATACCATTATCTCTAGATCGGAGAGAACGTTAGAGATACCATTATCTAGATCAGAGAGAATGTTACAGATACCATTATCTCTAGATCAGAGAGAACATTAGAGATACCATTATCTCTAGATCAGAGAGAACGTTACAGATACCATTATCTCTAGATCAGAGAGAACGTTAGAGATACCATTATCTCTAGATCAGAGAGAACGTTAGAGATACCATTATCTCTAGATCAGAGAGAACGTTACAGATACCATTATCTCTAGATCAGAGAGAACACTAGAGATACCATTATCTCTAGATCAGAGAGAACGTTACAGATACCATTACCAGAGAGATCAGAGAGAACGTTAGAGATACCATTATCTCTAGATCAGAGAGAACATTAGAGATACCATTATCTCTAGATCACAGAGAACGTTAGAGATACGATTACCAGAGAGAAGACCATCGTCTCCCCATATTCTGTCTGTTTGTCCCTCTCTCTATACATCTGTCCATCTGTCTCAAACCATATAGCGTGATCATGCTATTCGTGCATTGTAGCAAGCAAGTGAATTTATGTAGCGCTTTTTACAACAGCTGTTGGCACCAAGCAGTGTTACAAATGTCTGGGTCCAAGCCCCAGCAGAACGACGCCCAGGCGATCCAAAGCAAACCTACAGCAGGTGCGTTTGTGTTAAGGGTTAATGACCTTGGAAGGCACAATGCCGGCTCACGGGCACACAGTGGAGCATGCTGGGAAGAGACATATATGGCAGGCTGCTGGCACAGGCTCTCAGACAGCGGGCAGAACGTAGCGCTGTTAGCCCATAGGGGCTTCTCCACCACGCCCTCCGAGCTCCGGAGGCTCTTCTGTTGCGCCTCAGACTTCATCCTCGTAGCGATTCCTTATGCCAATTCAGCATGGACAGAGAGAATGGCAGAAAGACTCCGGAGCATGTAAGTGGTCCGTGCTCCACAGAAGAACGTGCGGGTGTTTGCATGTGGGCAGTGAACGCATCCGAGCTGGTGGACAGACAGCGGCGAAACGTGTGGGGAGGATGAACTGGACTTTTTAACTGCAGTGGCGTGAACACAAGGCCGCGCTGCAGAGTTCCTTAGGGACCGTAACGTATCTCTGATCTCCGCCTGCGCAGCAGTGCGACTATCGCATTACAAGATCCAGCTACTGAGTTACTGAGATATAAAAGAGCATACTGAATGCATACTATCTCATACTATCTCACAAGGGTTGTAGAGGGCATGCAGGCATCAGCAAGTACACACACACACACACACACACACACACACACACAGTGAATTTGATCAAATGTAGCTTAATAGATAGATTGTGCTTGTTTCCTTCTTGCTAAAATAGAACCATTCAGTAAGCAAAGAAATCAAGTTTTTGTAACAGAACGTGCAAGTCTGTGTGTTCGTATGTGTGTGTGTGTGTGTGTGTGTGTGTGTGTGTGTGAGATCACCAGGGAAAACCACATAATTATGTATGTAGGCATCTAAAGATGCAGTAAATGTGTATGAGCTTATAAGTAGAGCAGTGTGTGTGTGTAATACTTAAAAAACGAGAATATGAAGGAGCGATGGGGAAAAACAGGAAGGAGGGATGAAAAGAGGAAGATAATTGATGAAAATGAATTGCTGTTGTCCAGATCCTGACACCAATCAGTTAGGGTCAAGACATTTCCATATAGCAGACAGACAGACAGACAGACAGACACACACACATGCTGTTTTTTACCATTAAACTCCACTATATGATTATCTTATATGCTTCTCTGCAGTAAGATTCACAGTATCGTGTGACATTAGTCATCTGCTGACTTAACACTACAACATCACAGCACAAATTGGCTACCTGTTTAGAGGGGTTTGTTTAAGATACAGTGTTTTGGTGAATTAAATAGTTTCACTATTAATTACCTAGGTGTGTGTGTGTGTGTGTTTCTATATGTGTGTGTAATTTCATGAATTAGATTATCATAAAATTGTTTGACCACTGTGATTCGGTAGTGAGGTGAACCCTGGTGGCGCACCATGTGCATAAATAAAGAATAAATATGTTATATAATTTATTTGAGCTAATAAATAGTAAATACAAGTAGAGCCAGCATCTCTGGCTGAAGGCCGAAACCGGTGTCCTCGCACACACAAAACGGGGAGGAAAACAGAAATGGATCACAGAGAGATTTGTTTCAGGATGTGGAAACTGGGTCGCTATACGTGGAGAGTGGGAGTGTGGTTTAGGGACCACCATTATGCTGGGTTCCCTATTAGAGTACACACACACACACACACACACACACACACACACAGAATGAAGATAATGAAAAGAAAAGGAGAAATGCAAGAATAAGAAAGTGAGACAGTGAAATGAATGTGTTTCCTGTCTGTTTGAGAATCACAGCTCTAATACTCTAAAATGACTTTGTAATGTGGTTAGACTGCAGAAACTGTGACTGACATGTGGGTCACTGGAACAGAGCAGCGTTTGAGTCAACGTGAGGAAAGGTCTTTAGTTCACCCAGACTCGGCACTGACTCACACCACTACAAAACCAGCTGGGTGATATCATCACACACTTATTATTGCTATTGTGACATAAAACTCATGCTGTGAAGAATTTGCGTTATGATTTTACAAAGCATAGCTAGCATAATGGCATTAAAAAGTGGGAATGAAAACTTTCAGTTTTAATTTTATGTCATTCAGTTTATACACTACTGCAAAACTACAAAAGGAAAATAATATTTTTCATGGTGTGTGATTCAGCAGTAGGGATGTTCAGATTGTCTTTAATATTAGCAAGTTGTAGCAGTGTAGTAAACTGAGGGGGAGCTCGTCATTGGTAATGAAGTGCTAATCCAGGGGAAGGTTCCTGGTCGCTAATCTCCCCATCAGATTACAGACTGCAGCAGACAGGGTCCCTGCACCACACGGAAACACATAGCCTAGGCTAATGTGACACAAAGTGGACCTAATCTCTACCACACACACACCCTTCATGTCTGCGCTGGCAGTCAGGCTGTGTGTGTGTGTACATTGTGTGGATTGCTCCATTCTCCCAAAACACAAAGTATACAAAGAGAAACATACAAAAATCACACACAAAAACACAGAAAGAAAGAGAGAGAGAGAGAGAGAGAGAGAGAGAGAGAGATAGAGAGAGAGATATGACAAAGGAAATATAAACTGTAATTATATATATAAATTGTAAAATCCTGGTTAATTTCCTTCTCATTATTTATGATGCGAAACTGCATTATAAAAATGTAGTTGTTAAATTAATATATAACTTTTATTTCATTCATTATACATAATCAACTAATATCCCCTGATACAAAGAATTAAGGCCAGTATGCAAATGAGATGTAAGATCATTCCCAGTTCTCATCTCAGGATAAGTTAATCGAATACAAAACGTGTACTGCTGTGTTGTGTCAGCCATATCACACAGGTTTCCTGAAGAGCATCCGAGGGGAAGTGTGGAACCGTGCAGAACACTGGACAGGAACCGCACCAAACCCACACACAGACAAGCAACGAGCAATTACACATCCTACTGTCTGCCATACGGATACAGAGGCTTGGAGATTTGTTAGTGGGAAAGTGTGCATTTTAGTTTGGAGCTTAGATAGTAGTGCTGGATCACACAATTGTGTGTGTGTGTGTGTGTGTGTGTGTGTGTGTGTGTGTATGCATGCTGGGATAGCATGCTGGGACGCCACTGTGCTGCATCGACAACCCCACCCCCACACAACCTCCACCAAATCAGCTGATCTCCCCAAAATGATCGAGTGATAGGAGATCAGAGGTCACTGCTGGTATTGTCTCCCCCAACAGCACAGACACACACGTCGCCGTTTTGAGCACACATTAACATACATTTGCCGTCACCGTCTGGTTATAAAACATAAACTCTCTATCTCTCTCTCCCACACGTGCACACACACTCACACACACAGCCCTGTACCCAATAATAGCAGCCCTAAGTCACATGCATGTATGTGAAGTTTGCATGCGTGCATAAATTACCATGCATACATCTCTAATGTTATATAAGGTGGGAAAGAGAGACAAAACCAGAGATATATGAAACATAAAGTGTGTGTGTGTGTGTGTGTGTGTGTGCGCGCGCCCTGGTCAGAGAGGGTGTCCCTCCCCCTCCAGCCCTGTGTGTGTGTGTGTGTGTGTGTGTGTGTAATCCCTGCCAGCTGTCCCTGCAGTCTAATCCGTCCACCACGATCAGCTGGGACACGCGTGAGCGTGCGTGTGTCTGTGTGTGTGTGTGTGTGTGTGTGTGGAGAGGTGGGGGTGGTGTCAAACAGAGAGTATAAATTGTAGCCGACGCGTGCACACCGCACAGTGTGTGTGTCCGTGTGCGAGTGTGTGTGTGTGTGCGCGAGTGTGTGTGTGTGTGTGAGTGTGTGTGTGTGTGCGCGAGTGTGTGTGAGTGTGTGTGTGTTCCTTCTCCCTGTGCCTCGTTTCTGTTCCTTAATTTACACATCTCCCTTTTGTACAGTGTGTGTTTCTACATATTTTTGGTCAATGGATTCTGAAGCTCTGGTCATTTTATAATCATGGAGTTTTTCTTCTTTTTTGTGTGGTGGAGGAGGTAAGGACTACGCCGTCCATTCATCCGTCCGGCTTTCCCTTCTCCTGCCGTGCCTCGTCGCATGTGACGCCGTGCTACCTGTCCCGGTCGCTCCGGCCACGGAGCCTCGACCGGGGGCCAGCCACGCCGCTCCGGGACCAGAGCGGAGGACGCGTGGGCAGGCAAGAAGCGTCTGCTGCTCTCCTCCACCTCACCTCTCCGGATGAAGCAGGATCCGAAGGGGACGCGATGTGAGATTGCGCCGGCTGGCTGCAAATTCGAGTGCTCATTTTGAAACGCGAGGAAGGACTAGATCGGGTTGTAGGGTGATAAGCGAGTACGTTGCTTTAATGAATGTCTAGAGAAATCTTTTTTTTGAACTGTCTATCCTGTAACTGAAAATGTTTCTTTATTTGAAATGTATACATATAGGGAGAATTAATCTTTTTGTAATCAGTGAATTTTTTATATTAACCTCAAATCAAGCTGAGAGGTTACAGTTTATGGCTTTAATATGCGGGTTATGATATTAATCTATTGGATTATGACTGTCGTGTTACACACACATCCGAGTGAATCGGGAATGCGGAGATTGAAAGGGGAGAGGTAAACGGTGGGGGTAGGGAAGGATGGAGAGAGAGAGAGAGAGAGAGAGAGAGAGAGGGGGGGGGGGGAGAAGGAGCAGTGGAGCTTCCTGTGGTAGGATACGGCTCGCTTTACGTTGCGATGCCTCCATGGGCGTCATCGTGGATGATGGAGGTGGGAGTTGGAAGAACGACGCTGTGCTCCTCAACGGCTCCTCCACGCTCCTCAGCGGCTCCTGCTCTTTGTACGGCTCCGAGTGTAGAGGTCTGTAAGACAGCTGGTGTCAGGGCTTCTCTTAGCATGACACAACAAAGGTACAGCCCCTTCAACTCTACCTCCCCCTCTCTCTCTCTCTCTCTCTCTCTCTCTCTCTCCCTGTTGTGTATTAGCATACATAAGAGCATGGCAAGTGTTCTGGATTCCTGCAGTTCTGGGATGTAAGGTAAACGTGTGTGTGCATGCGCGCGCAATGTGATGCTATATGAGTAAAAGATTGGCGAACTCTTTGGCTGTGAATGATGTTAGGATTTTGCCTTGCGTTGAGATTGCTCATAAAACAGGTTGATGACCCACAGACGCTTGCATGTGCAGGCACACACACGCGCACAAACATCTTTGCACAGTTGGGGGTGCATCAGGGAATGGTAGGGCAAGGTGGTGAGTTTGTGAATGTATGGATGCGTCTGAACATATGCAAATGTGTGTTCTTTTATAGCGGAGCTGTGCGTGTGTGGTTGAGAGACAGAGTGTCAGATTATGATATTACAGCAGCAGGAGGCCAGGTGAAGAGAGCACGATTAAAAATGAGTAGAGGAACAAATTACTAGGATTACCAGAGCCAGAAAATCACACTAATTCCAGAAAAAGACAGAAACCTTTGATGTTGGGATCATAGCAGTGAGGTAGAGTGCGAGATGTGGAGATGGCCGAGCAGCGGTGGAGCTATGGAGAGATGGAGGTTTTAGCTCTTTGTGTTCACAGTGGACCTTGATTTTATTTAAAAAACAATTAAGGCACGCGGTGAATGCCAAGAGAAAAACCAACACACAGCGAGGAAGCAAGGAAAGGTGGGGAGAGAGAGAGAGAGAGAGAGAGAGAGAGAGAGAGAGAGAGGAGAGAGAGAGAGAGAGAGAGAGAGAGAGCGAGAGAGGGAGAGAGAGAGAGAGAGAGAGAGAGAGAGAGAGAGAAGGAGAGAATCTCTCAGATGATTCTGTAAGTTGAAAAGTCATGTGCACTGAAACGGGTATTAATCAGTGAAAGCGCAAACGCACTGCAGGTTAGGAAGGCCTGACACTGTTAATCGCACGCAGCTTAGCGTTCAGTCCCTGTGGTAAAGGGGACGCCACATTAAACTGGAATAAAGGTTTATGGAGCAAATTTATGCTCCTTCTTCCTTTTCTTTAACCCCCACCCCCCAAAAAAACTTATTTTAACAAACTACATTTTGGAATTCTTTCAATATTTTAGGGCCAGATCAAATGCTGTTGAAAGAGAAATGTAGGGAGACGCCGCGATAAACGAGGCAGTCTGACAAGCGAATGGTTTAACATTCTAAATGGCCAGTTAGTGTGTAGAGAAAGGCTACAGCACGGTTTATACTTTTGAAAGGCCGAGCGTGCGTTATGGCCTACATTTGCTAAATCCTGCAGTTCTATAAGAACAGAGGCGCATATTGGAAAAAGTACAAAAATAAATAACTTTGATTCCCTGAATAGACAATACGATGTTTCAATAGTTCATGACATCATGATCTGATGCTAATACCGACTAGACAGGATGCTGCTTCCTTGCAGGTTTCCCCCGAGGGATTTGCGTTTAGGATGATCTACTAGACACAGAGACGCACTGTGGTATTGTGCATTACAACAGGGTGTAGTTAATTCAGCTAAGAAAGGCCCAGAGCTTTGCCTGCCCCTGGATCAATGTCAAGGCACGTGTCATGGGGTAAAGGGTCAAGGTTAACAAGTCCAGGACTAAATACGGATTATTTCCTCACAATCCCAGAGGCGGACGAAGACGCAGGTTTAAACCGCAGAATGCCAATTTACTCACTAGTCAGTCCAAGAGGAGGAACGATTAAAAAGGCCACATCCAGTTTAAGGATTTATCCAATGCACCCATGCAAATATCTGTTACATTTAATTCTTAGTTAAAAAAGTAAAAGTGTGATCTTTAAGAAATGTATTCATTTGTGATTTATTTAAGACGAGGGCAACTGTCATCAGATTAAAAAAAGCCGCGTTCTAATTCCGTGAATGTAGATGAATCTGAGACGCCTAAAATAAACGTCCAAACTTATTTTCTTAAATAATCGATTAAGGAAAATATGAAGTGATACCAAAGGAACGAGCGTGTCGCACCGGTGTCGTGTCAGTCACGACATGTGAGGTTTCCCTGCCAGACATAACACGGTTGTTCATGTAGGGTTAGAAATAATTTATTATAGGAGCAGGGCTGGAAGCTACACACATGTACGTAAAACTCCAACTCGGTCAGGGCTTGAACATTTCGAATATTATATTTACCGCCCTAATGATTAGATTACGTGTGTTTATATTATTAGCTGTAACGTAGAGATTTTATTTTTCTAGAGTCAAAAATAAATGTAAAAATCCCTTATTGGATCTTTGGACACTAACTGTCACTACGAGGACGGGCGGACGGTGCCCACGGTGTAAATACGCAGACGCGTTTACGGGAGTTTCGCTTTTAGACTTGCGCGGACTGCCGCCCCAGACATGACAAGTTCAGTAATTCACATTTTTATTTCAGCACGCATTAGGCCTGAATACACATTTCAGATGAAAACCGGGAGCCAAATAAAACGCTGCGCACAGTGTACCGAAACCACGGTGATGTCAGTCACGTAGGTCCAAGACATTTAAAAAGACACATGTACAAGAAGTTAATCTGAATATGCGCTAGACATGCAAATGTTTGTTCTATAAATAATGGAGACATTTGCAAATGTTTTCACATACCTTCTACACAATATATTTGTTTGTTTTTTAAAAAATAAAAGAAACCATATGAAACTTGTGTCATTTTTTGTGCGCGCGTTGTGGTACATTTCAGAACCGTGCACATGATCAGACTCTCCTGAGACAGAGGCGGTGCGGGATGCAGGCGCGGGTCTGTCGAACGCACGGCGCGTGAGCACTCAGAGGCGCGCGCCGCCCCCTTCCCACCGCTGTCCGCGAGACGACAGACTCCTCTGGGAGCGCGCGCGAAACAGAGGCCAAAAGAAGAGCCTACAGGCAGCCTGAGTTAGAGGGTCTGCAGCAAGGGACACACACCCCCTTAACCGCCCTCTGCCTCTCACACACACACACACACACACACACACACACACACACACACCCTGCTTAACCGCCCTCTGCCTCACACCCACACCCACCCTGCTTAACTGCCCTCTGCCTCACACACACACACAGCTTAACTGCCCTCTGCCTCACACACACACCCCCTGCTTAACCGCCCTCTGCCTCACACACACACACACACACACACACACACACACACACACACACACACACACACCCTGCTTAACCGCCCTCTGCCTCTCACACACACACACACACACACCCTGCTTAACCGCCCTCTGCCTCACACACACACACACCCTGCTTAACCGCCCTCTGCCTCACACACACACACACACACACACCCTGCTTAACCGCCCTCTGCCTCACACTCACACACACACACACACACACACACACACACCCTGCTTAACCGCCCTCTGCCTCACACACACACACACACACACACACACACCCTGCTTAACCGCCCTCTGCCTCACACACACACACACCCTGCTTAACCGCCCTCTGCCTCACACACACACACCCTGCTTAACCGCCCTCTGCCTCACACACACACACACACACACACACACACACCCTGCTTAACCGCCCTCTGCCTCACACACACACACACACACACCCTGCTTAACCGCCCTCTGCCTCACACACACACACACACACACACCCTGCTTAACCGCCCTCTGCCTCACACACACACACACACACACACCCTGCTTAACCGCCCTCTGCCTCACATACACACACACACACCCCCTGCTTAACCGCCCTCTGCCTCACACACACACACACACCCTGCTTAACCGCCCTCTGCCTCACACACACACACACACACACACCCTGCTTAACCGCCCTCTGCCTCTCACACACACACACACACACACACACACACCCTGCTTAACCGCCCTCTGCCTCACACACACACACACACACACACCCTGCTTAACCGCCCTCTGCCTCACACACACACACCCTGCTTAACCGCCCTCTGCCTCACACACACACACCCTGCTTAACCGCCCTCTGCCTCACACACACACACACACACCCCCTGCTTAACCGCCCTCTGCCTCACACACACACACACCCCCTGCTTAACCGCCCTCTGCCTCACACACACACACCCCCTGCTTAACCGCCCTCTGCCTCACACACACACACCCCCTGCTTAACCGCCCTCTGCCTCACACACACACACACACACACACACACACACACACCCTGCTTATCCGCCCTCTGCCTCACACACACACACACACACACACCCTGCTTAACCGCCCTCTGCCTCACACACACACACACACACACACACACCCTGCTTAACCGCCCTCTGCCTCACACACACACACACACACACACCCTGCTTAACCGCCCTCTGCCTCACACACACACACACACACACACACACCCTGCTTAACCGCCCTCTGCCTCACACACACACACACACACACACCCTGCTTAACCGCCCTCTGCCTCACACACACACACACACACACACCCTGCTTAACCGCCCTCTGCCTCACACACACACACCCTGCTTAATCGCCCTCTGCCTCACACACACACACCCTGCTTAATCGCCCTCTGCCTCACACACACACACCCTGCTTAACCGCCCTCTGCCTCACACACACACACACCCCCTGCTTAACCGCCCTCTGCCTCACACACACACACCCCCTGCTTAACCGCCCTCTGCCTCACACACACACACCCCCTGCTTAACCGCCCTCTGCCTCACACACACACCCCCTGCTTAACCGCCCTCTGCCTCACACACACACACCCCCTGCTTAACCGCCCTCTGCCTCACACACACACACACACACACCCTGCTTAACCGCCCTCTGCCTCACACACACACACACACACCCTGCTTAACCGCCCTCTGCCTCACACACACACACACACACACCCTGCTTAACCGCCCTCTGCCTCACACACACACACACACACCCTGCTTAACCGCCCTCTGCCTCACACACACACACACACACACCCTGCTTAACCGCCCTCTGCCTCACACACACACACACACACACACCCCCTGCTTAACCGCCCTCTGCCTCACACACACACACACACACACCCCCTGCTTAACCGCCCTCTGCCTCACACACACCCCCCCCTGCTTAACTGCCCTCTGCCTCACACACACACACCCTGCTTAACCGCCCTCTGCCTCACACACACACACACCCCCTGCTTAACCGCCCTCTGCCTCACACACACACACACACACCCTGCTTAACCGCCCTCTGCCTCACACACACACACCCCCTGCTTAACCGCCCTCTGCCTCACACACACACACACACACACACCCTGCTTAACCGCCCTCTGCCTCACACACACACACCCCCTGCTTAACCGCCCTCTGCCTCACACACACACACCCCCTGCTTAACCGCCCTCTGCCTCACACACACACACCCCCTGCTTAACCGCCCTCTGCCTCACACACACACACACACACCCTGCTTAACCGCCCTCTGCCTCACACACACACACACACACACCCTGCTTAACCGCCCTCTGCCTCACACACACACACCCTGCTTAATCGCCCTCTGCCTCACACACACACACCCTGCTTAACCGCCCTCTGCCTCACACACACACACACCCCCTGCTTAACCGCCCTCTGCCTCACACACACACACCCCCTGCTTAACCGCCCTCTGCCTCACACACACACACACCCCCTGCTTAACCGCCCTCTGCCTCACACACACACCCCCCCTGCTTAACTGCCCTCTGCCTCACACACACACACCCTGCTTAACTGCCCTCTGCCTCACACACACACACACACACCCTGCTTAACCGCCCTCTGCCTCACACACACACACACACACCCTGCTTAACCGCCCTCTGCCTCACACACACACACACACACACCCTGCTTAACCGCCCTCTGCCTCACACACACACACCCTGCTTAATCGCCCTCTGCCTCACACACACACACCCTGCTTAACCGCCCTCTGCCTCACACACACACACACCCCCTGCTTAACCGCCCTCTGCCTCACACACACACACCCCCTGCTTAACCGCCCTCTGCCTCACACACACACACACCCCCTGCTTAACCGCCCTCTGCCTCACACACACACCCCCCCTGCTTAACTGCCCTCTGCCTCACACACACACACCCTGCTTAACTGCCCTCTGCCTCACACACACACACACACACCCTGCTTAACCGCCCTCTGCCTCACACACACACACACACCCTGCTTAACCGCCCTCTGCCTCACACACACACACACACCCCCTTAACCGCCCTCTGCCTCACACACACACACACACACACACCCTGCTTAACCGCCCTCTGCCTCACACACACACACCCTGCTTAACCACCCTCTGCCTCACACACACACACACACCCCCTTAACCGCCCTCTGCCTCACACACACACACACACACACACACACCCCCTTAACCGCCCTCTGCCTCACACACACACACACACACACACCCCCTTAACCGCCCTCTGCCTCACACACACACACACACACCCCCCCTTAACCGCCCTCTGCCTCACACACACACACACACACCCTGCTTAACCGCCCTCTGCCTCACACACACACCCACCCTGCTTAACCGCCCTCTGCCTCACACACACACCCCCTGCTTAACCGCCCTCTGCCTCACACACACACACCCCCTGCTTAACCGCCCTCTGCCTCACACACACACACCCCCTGCTTAACCGCCCTCTGCCTCACACACACACACCCCCTGCTTAACCGCCCTCTGCCTCACACACACACCCCCTGCTTAACCGCCCTCTGCCTCACACACACACCCCCTGCTTAACCGCCCTCTGCCTCACACACACACCCACCCCCTGCTTAACCGCCCTCTGCCTCACACACACACACACCCCCTGCTTAACCGCCCTCTGCCTCACACACACACACACACACCCTGCTTAACCGCCCTCTGCCACACACACACACCCTGCTTAACCGCCCTCTGCCTCACACACACACCCACCCTGCTTAACTGCCCTCTGCCTCACACACACACCCACCCTGCTTAACTGCCCTCTGCCTCACACACACACCCACCCTGCTTAACTGCCCTCTGCCTCACACACACACACAGCTTAACTGCCCTCTGCCTCACACACACACACAGCTTAACTGCCCTCTGCCTCACACACACACACAGCTTAACTGCCCTCTGCCTCACACACACACACAGCTTAACTGCCCTCTGCCTCACACACACACACAGCTTAACTGCCCTCTGCCTCACACACACAGCTTAACTGCCCTCTGCCTCACACACAAACCCCCTGCTTAACCGCCCTCTGCCTCACACACACACACACCCTGCTTAACCGCCCTCTGCCACACACACACACACACACACACACACACACACACACACACACACACACACACACACACACACACACACACACACACCCTGCTTAACCGCCCTCTGCCTCACACACACACCCACCCTGCTTAACTGCCCTCTGCCTCACACACACACCCACCCTGCTTAACTGCCCTCTGCCTCACACACACACACAGCTTAACTGCCCTCTGCCTCACACACACAGCTTAACTGCCCTCTGCCTCACACACACACCCCCTGCTTAACCGCCCTCTGCCTCACACACACACACACACACACACACACCCTGCTTAACCGCCCTCTGCCTCACACACACACCCACCCTGCTTAACTGCCCTCTGCCTCACACACACACCCACCCTGCTTAATTGCCCTCTGCCTCACACACACACACAGCTTAACTGCCCTCTGCCTCACACACACACCCCCTGCTTAACCGCCCTCTGCCTCACACACACACACACACCCTGCTTAACCGCCCTCTGCCTCACACACACCCCCCCTGCTTAACCGCCCTCTGCCTCACACACACACACACACCCTGCTTAACCGCCCTCTGCCTCACACACACCCCCTGCTTAACCGCCCTCTGCCTCACACACACACCCACCCTGCTTAACCGCCCTCTGCCTCACACACACACCCACCCTGCTTAACCGCCCTCTGCCTCACACACACACCCACCCTGCTTAACCGCCCTCTGCCTCACACACACACCCACCCTGCTTAACCGCCCTCTGCCTCACACACACACCCTGCTTAACCGCCCTCTGCCTCACACACACACCCACCCTGCTTAACCGCCCTCTGCCTCACACACACACCCTGCTTAACCGCCCTCTGCCTCACACACACACACTGCTTAACCGCCCTCTGCCTCACACACACACACAGCTTAACCGCCCTCTGCCTCACACACACACACACACACACACACACACACACCCTGCTTAACCGCCCTCTGCCTCACACACACACCCACCCTGCTTAACTGCCCTCTGCCTCACACACACACACACCCTGCTTAACCGCCCTCTGCCTCACACACACACACACCCTGCTTAACCGCCCTCTGCCTCACACACACCCCCCCTGCTTAACCGCCCTCTGCCTCACACACACCCCCCCTGCTTAACCGCCCTCTGCCTCACACACACACCCCCTGCTTAACCGCCCTCTGCCTCACACACACACCCCCTGCTTAACCGCCCTCTGCCTCACACACACACACCCACCCTGCTTAACCGCCCTCTGCCTCACACACACACACACCCCCTGCTTAACCGCCTCACACACCCACACCCACCCTGCTTAACCGCCCTCTGCCTCACACACACACCCACCCTGCTTAACCGCTCTCTGCCTCACACACACACCCACCCTGCTTAACTGCTCTCTGCCTCACACACACCCACCCTGCTTAACTGCCCTCTGCCTCACACACACACCCACCCTGCTTAACTGCCCTCTGCCTCACACACACCCCCCCTGCTTAACCGCCCTCTGCCTCACACACACACACACACACACACACACACACACCCTGCTTAACCGCCCTCTGCCTCACACACACCCCCTGCTTAACCGCCCTCTGCCTCACACACACACACACACACACCCTGCTTAACCGCCCTCTGCCTCACACACACACACACACACACACCCTGCTTAACCGCCCTCTGCCTCACACACACACACACACACACACTGCTTAACCGCCCTCTGCCTCACACACACACACCCTGCTTAACCGCCCTCTGCCTCACACACACACACACACACACACACACACACACACCCTGCTTAACCGCCCTCTGCCTCACACACACACACACACACACCCTGCTTAACCGCCCTCTGCCTCACACACACACACACACACACACACCCTGCTTAACCGCCCTCTGCCTCACACACACACACACACACACACACACACACAGCTTAACCGCCCTCTGCCTCACACACACCCCCTGCTTAACCGCCCTCTGCCTCACACACACACAGCTTAACCGCCCTCTGCCTCACACACACACAGCTTAACCGCCCTCTGCCTCACACACACACAGCTTAACCGCCCTCTGCCTCACACACACACCCCCTGCTTAACCGCCCTCTGCCTCACACACACACCCCCTGCTTAACCGCCCTCTGCCTCACACACACACCCACCCTGCTTAACTGCCCTCTGCCTCACACACACACCCACCCTGCTTAACTGCCCTCTGCCTCACACACACACCCCCTGCTTAACCGCCCTCTGCCTCACACACACCCCCCCTGCTTAACCGCCCTCTGCCTCACACACACCCACCCTGCTTAACCGCCCTCTGCCTCACACACACACACCCACCCTGCTTAACCGCCCTCTGCCTCACACACACACACCCCCTGCTTAACCGCCCTCTGCCTCACACACACACACCCACCCTGCTTAACCGCCTCACACACACACACCCACCCTGCTTAACCGGCCTCCGCCTCACACACCCACCCCCCCCTTAAAACGGCCTCCGCCTCACACACCCACCCTTAAAACGGCCTTCGCCTCACACACCCACACACCCTTAAAACGGCCTCCGCCTCACACACACACACCATTAAAATGGCCTTCGCCTCACACACACACACACTTCTCTCCACCTCACACACACACACCCTTAAAATGGCCTTCACCTCAATTACAATAACCCTCCATTTCAGTTACACTCACATGCCTTTCTTGGCTTCGCCGATTCACCCACCTGAGTCCTCCAAACACACCCGTGACCGTGCAACCATCGCAAATACACAACTTGCCTGAACACGCGCACAGCTTTACCTCTGCACCCGCTCGATCTCATGGGTGCTGACGCTGTAATGAATCAAGTACCTCTAAGGAATAGAGGGACTGGACCTTGCTGAAAAGGCTGACCAATGCAAAATTTTCCACAGCGCCAGGTCTGGATAAAGGCCCGAGACTTGTGGTCCAGCAGCGTTGACGCCTGCGCCAGGAGAGGGCTTTAACCCCGTTACCACCAAATGACAACGTTAAGAGTGTGTAACGCATGTAGTGAATTTTTTTTTTTTTTCACACAAACATTTTAGTCCAGCTTCATGCTCTATTCACTCTGCTGAACACAAACAACGCAGTGGTTACACAAGCCTACAAGCCTGTCGGCACAATACAAGTCTTGCGGTGTAATGGTGGTATTGGTTGTAGCTCAATTTGTAAAGAATTAAGATCATCAGTTCCTTTTCATATGAAGATTTGCGAATCTTCTGGTATCTCTTAATACAGGCAAATGTTTAGCTTATATTAACCAGATTATTAAAACCATAGGTACCTTGTTTATTCTGAATATGTTTCATCTAAACTTCGCAAGGGAGAGGCACAAGAAGGGGAATGATATCACCAAGAAAACAGCTGCTCATTTTAGTTTATACGTATAGGTTATATATGAAGTACTGGTTCATTTAACAGAGCTTGGCATGAATCTCGTCATAACACGCAGTAGCACCGGCTCACATTCCTTTGAACGCGCATCCCAGTAAAATGGGATTTGCTGCCCTCTATCGGCCAGGAACACACATTTCCACACCAGGCCGCCATTTCCTAACCTGTACGCCTTCCTCAAAGTACAATGCTCCCTCCACACGCCCCCCGGACCTCATCAAGATTGAAAGTTTCACACGTGATCAGAAAGCTTTTAAAAGTTCCATAAGCTTTATTTATGCCACGACGGAGCTGAATTCGACCAAGATGGAAATTTAACCTACTTGTTTTCAGTTCCACTTCAGGATTGGCCTTGAAACAAACAAACACTTTCAATAGTAAATTATTTCTGTAGCCACAAAAGGGATGACATTGTGTTAACATTAAAAGGCTTTAACCATTTATGATACCATGCAACTAAAGGCTACCTGACATCTCACAGTTCAGAGCAGAGCTTCTCCACCTAGTGGCAGAGGACCAGGACCAGCAGACAGACTCCTCTCACTGTACCTTCGCACAGGTGAGCCCACTGTTAAATACATCTGACCACGAAACCAGTAAAGAGGTCAACTGTAGGCGAACAGACCTGTCCCCAGAAAACCTTTCAAATGGATGAGAAGACACACCAACTTGCACATCGTCAATAGCACTCATATCCTAATATGTCGGGCCTGTGACGAACCACAAGCTCACTTTACACAAGCAACCAAACAGCCACTACCTGCAGCCCCCAACACATGCCAAAACCAATGTTCTTCAATGACGAGGTACGTGTGCCTCACACTGGTATCCAACTCCAAGCTGATCCCAGAACAGCTTGACAGAATGGTTGCTTAGTTCATTAACTGGGGGTCGATGTCCTCTGCAGAAAAACACTTGCAAAATTTAAGAGTATAGTTTTCCAACAGAAGCCTTTTAGAACACACAGCTAAAGTCACAATGAGCCAGCAGAAGGGGTACCATTCCAACCAACCCAACCATCCCCCAATG
The DNA here is from genome assembly GCF_041902795.1 of Electrophorus electricus. Taxonomy (NCBI): domain Eukaryota; kingdom Metazoa; phylum Chordata; class Actinopteri; order Gymnotiformes; family Gymnotidae; genus Electrophorus; species Electrophorus electricus. The sequence goes on along the minus strand of NC_137506.1, from coordinate 1,094,623 downwards.
CACTCAACCCAACCCCAGCCATCCCCCAACCCAACCATCCCCTAACCCCCCAAACCCAGCCCACCCATCCCAAGCCCAAACCCCATCCCAAACCAAACCCAAACCCCATCCCAAACCAAACCTCATCCCAAACCAAACCCCATCCCATCACCCAGCTCAAACCATCCCTAACTCTAACCCAGCCCACTCTCCCTAACCTAGCCCATGCCCCAGTCCAACCCAAATCCAGCCTATCCCTAACCAAAGCCTAACCCCAACCCATCCCTAACCTAGCCCAACCCAACCTTAACCCAGCCCCAGCCGATCCCTACCCTAGCCCAAACCCATCCCTAACCTAGCCCAACCCATCCCTAACCCAGCCCAACCCAACCTTAACCCAGCCCCAGCCGATCCCTACCCTAGCCCAAACCCATCCCTAACCTAGCCCAACCCATCCCTAACCCAGCCCAACCCAACCTTAACCCAGCCCAACCCAACCTTAACCCAGCCCAACCCAACCTTAACCCAGCCCCAGCCGATCCCTACCCTAGCCCAAACCCAACCCATCCCTAACCCAAACCACACCCCACACCAGGACGTCCTGGAAACACTCAGGCCCTGTCAAACACTTCCACTTCTCATCGTGGTACGTGGCCCACCCTCTTCACCTCCCAGCCTGGACAGTCCCCATCCTTTCTCCAGAACAAAAACCAAACACAGCAGAGCGTTTCTGTATGTTGCTTTTTTTTTTTATTCTCCACTGATAAATGCCTGAAGTTTTGCAGGACCCCTTTAAACGCACCAACATTGGCATACGTGATGGGGGGGGGGGGGGCACTGTGGCAGCAAGTGTGGTGACAATCATTTAGTCAAACGAGGGGAAAACGCAACACGTTGTGCTGAGTATACCACATTTATTTTTGATGAACTGAGTAATAGAAAGAGGTTCCATAGCCCACCTCAATGCTGACTTGAGGAATGAGGGGAGGGAGGAAGCAGAAGAAACCAGCCCATAGCAACATGTGGGTTTTAACTTGAAACGGTGAAAAACACAAAAACATGGTCAAATACACCCTTGATAAACGCAGCCTCGTTCTGAACACCACAGAAATTATACAATGACCAAAGCCAAACTCAACAGTTCTGCTTCCTGCGACAAGGGGAAAAAAAATTCTGCTTGGATTTTTCCACACTTACAAAGAAGGGATACAGAACAACTTATGTTTTTGGGTTGGTTTTTTTCTTCTTTTTTTTTTGGAAAAGCAATTATACTTTGCACAGGCTGATTTACCCACAATGCAAAATCCATCGAGAAGGCTCCACCCCACGTGCATCCTGATTGGATCATTTCAACAGCAATAAAAATGGGATGGGTTTTACAAAGGAATTAAACAGATCGTCCGGTCAGACAGGAATCCGATACTTTAAAAAAAAAAAAAAAAAAAAAAAAAGAGAAAAAAGAACACCCCCCCCCAAAAATACTCCTCTAGCTTGTAGTGAGGACGAGGTCGCGCTGTGCTCTTGGACTGTAAAAACAGAAGATTAAAAAAGAAAAAGAATTGAAAGAGGGCAGGATGGAGGGGAAAAAAGGTAAATGGGCACCTAAGAATCCTATAGAATTATTAAGTCATAGTCCTATGAGTAATCGCGTTCTTTTACTACAAGTTCAAAGTAAGTCTTTTAAAGTCAACAGAAATCAAGAGTCTTCATTTAGTTTTTCTTCTTTCGTTTTTTTTTTTCTTCCTTTTTCTTGCGTTGAATCCTTGGTTAAATCTTTCCCCGGTATAATCAGAGAAGAGATCTGGGTGTGTGACTGCAGAGAGAGCAGGGTCATGTCAGTCTTTTGCCCAAACCAGAGGCCCTTACTTGACACGTCCTTGGCGGTCCTAGGGAGCGAGAGAGACAGAAGTCAAGCGTTATACCCAAACGCACGTGTCCGACACAACAACAGGATAACGGGCCACTCTAAGAAAAGGTGGCACCATTAGCTGCTTTGTACTGGTGCACGAAGAGGCTTGTTGAAAGCAACATCAAGAAAGAACAGAAATATCAAACTTCTTCGAAGGAATCAGCCTACATGAACATCACATCTACTGCTGCTTATCCAGAATCTTGGGCTAGTCTTCTGAATCTCTAGAAACCAGAGGTTACAATTATATCTGTTACCCTCATGAGAGTTCAGAACCCCAGGGCACACGCACGCACGCACGCACGCACACACACACACACACACACACACACACACACACACACACACACACACACACACACACACACACACACACACACACACACACACACACACACACACACACACACACACACACACACACACACACACACACACACACACACACACACACACACACACACACACACACACACACACACACACACACACACACACACACACTATCCGGAACAGTGTCTCCCCAACCCTCGGCACCAAACATCCGAGTGCGATGTCCCCCCCCCCAACTGCTCTGACAGACCTGACTTAACTTCATGACTAAAATGGGTGTGTAGCACAGGTATGCCTCAGCTGCACGGTACAACGAGCCAGCTACACCTTACCTGCAGTCGGTAGTGACTCCGGCTGGGGTTACTTGAGTAGGGATCAGTTCCCTGCACCTCAACCTGCACAGGTGAGAAACACAGGTACTGTAAGTCCTCCAGTCACTCGCGAGACACAGGAAACAAACACGACAGCGCAGTTGTGTGAAACGAACAAACGCACACCTGGCCACCAGACACGCCCGCTCTGAACATGGAGATTTAGAATTCCGCTAGCTCTGAAAAAGGTTAGATATACTGTAAAACGTGCAGATAAATGAATATAATAAAATGTGCGGTTGAAGGGAGAAACCTCCATTTTGAGAGTGAGCACAAACTAATTCCCACGTGATGAACAAACGGTGACGTTTTAAGAGGGTGCAGGCAGGAAGCAGAAGCGTTACTGACGACTTCCACCTCCGTAAAATATGAGCTGCATCTAAAAGGACCTCCAGGGTGGGGGAGGGGTGTAGAACCGGGGTCGCAGAGGGTCGCAATACAGCAGAATTGAACGGTATCGGAGCGATAAACGAAACACGCACCACGCTGGGCAGCGTTGCGGTACTGCAGCGACCTCTGCAGGCCTGGTCGACACAAGGAGCGGACGTTAGCTCCCACGTTATGAAGGACCACTGAAGTGAAAGGTCTACCAGCCTTAGCACTAGGCGGACCACACTGCTATGCGTGCACGCACACACGCGGCCATCCTATGTCGTCAGTACGAGTCTGCTCCCCCTAGTGGAGGGCAGCGATTGTGAACGCTTGATGCCTGACCACTTGTTCAGAAAGCTGTTCAATTCTAATTTTTTCACAAGTGATTACGTACTCTAGTTCCCAGACTTTTCTAGAGAATCAATAACACCGTCTTCTGGGAGACTATGGTGACCTAACACTTAAAACACCATGTACAAAACCACCATATACTCCGATACTGACGGTCTTATCATTTAACATTATTAAAAACAGTACTAACAGATCCATTTGTCACACAATCAGCACACCAAGCTACACATGAGCTGCTATAAGGGAGGCGCACGCACGCACACACACACACACACACACACACACACACACACACACACACACACACACACACACACACACACACACACACACACACACACACACACACGAAATGGATGGTTAAGACCAAGGCCCCAAATGAGATCCAACTTCCCCTATAAATAAACTTGGACAGGAACAATTAGTGTACATTATTTACGATGGAGGAGACCGCAAAGCTTAAAGCCCGTACATAAACTGAGGTGGGGTTGCACAGCAAACGTTCTCATCCTCTATTCTCGTGTGTGCGAGAACATTAGTTCTCACAGCCACAGAGCTCTGTGCATCACGTTCAATGAGACGGCATCTCTAAAGGGAAATCACGGATCCCAGGATCATGTACATCCACTGGCATTGGAGTATAAATAAATGGGGAAAACCAAAAACGATACACCAATCAGTACCCAAAGCCCTTTTAAAAGTCATCAACTCATTAATAATAATAATAATAATAATAATAATAATAATAAATGTTTGAATTATATAGCTCCTTTCTCAAACTCAAGGATGTTTTACATAGACTTTTTACAATCACCCAGCTTTTACAATCAGTCACCCCCTTATAACAAACCTTATTAGAAGCCTCACAACCACGTCGAGAACCAATCTCTGCGCACAGGTCACCTTTTCCGACGTAGGCGGCGTGGTATGCCTGATCAAGGCTGCGCCGTGCTGATTTAAGTTAACCTTACCTCACCTTTGTGGTTTCAGTGTCCTTGGCTTGCCTTTGATTTAGCATCAATACTCCAAAACTGATTACTGGGTGCTTGATATTTATGCAGTGTGCATCAGTAAGCAAGACATCCTAACGTAAATAAAACTGTTCACCTGAAAGATGTCTAGTGTTTAAACACCCCCCACCCCACCCCTGATGCAGTCTGGCTCGTAAAACCTAGATTTGTTGTTGTTCCTCGATGACGAGAGCATTAGAGTGTCACAGCAAGGCACGCCATGTACACGCTCAGTGTAAACACACACACTCAGTCGTGCAAGTTTAACATGCAGGTACATTTAGAGAGCCACAGGGAATTTTCTAACAAGAAAAGTGGAAAAAAAACCAAAACAAAAACCAAAAAAAAAACCAAAACAACCAACTAAAAACAACAACACATCACCTGCCCTAAAACCAAGGGTCAGCAGCAAAGATCTAAACATCAGCCAAAAACTTTTAAAATAAAATAATATTTTTATAAAAGGTAGCGTTACAAGTAAGGTGAAGTGGAAATGTACCCTGACAACCCAAGAATTGTTAGCAACTGAGATGCTCCACACACACTCAAGTAATTTTTAAAATTTGCCACCACTGCCATTTTTGACCCTGCACAACAGTAGCAGAGAACAAAACACATTCGTTGGAGGACAACGCTCTGGCAGATCCATCCGTGCTCAGCCCCGTTTACCTTTTTCACACTCTCCTCCTCCTCCTGCCGCTTCTCGTAGTGCGAGAAGTCGTCAAAGATGGAGGTGGTGTGCTTGTAGCCGGCGATGATCTTTAGCACCTGCCGCGCCTTGTCGAGGGGCACCTCCTGCGTGTCGCGCGAGTTGGTCACCGGCTTGTTCTCGTTGTTCTCCAGGCGGATGTGGCGCAGCTGGCTGTTGGGCACGTCCTTGACGAAGATCCAGCGCACATCGAAGCGCCCCTTCCACTTGTCCTGCGACCAGACGCCGGCGCATGTGTTGTAGTCCACGGGCGAGCGCATCTCGGCCACGCCGCAGAAGTGGCCGCTGCCGTTGACGCTGAACAGCAGGTAGAGTGGGCCCTTGGCGGCCAGCGAGCGGTACGCCGCGTCTAGCCGCTTGTTGCCGTGCTCTGTGCTGCACCATATGTTGTACTTGATCGAGCGGTGGATGTCATCCTCTGAGTAGCTCTTGATAATGAAGACGCGCCCCTGTTTGGGGTTCCAGTCGAAGTCCTTCGGATTGTAGTTGTTGACCAGACGGAGCTTCTCCAGAACAGGGTGGGGCTCCGATGGAACGGGGACCCCTGCTAGTCCGACGGCGGGAGGAGACTGTCCGGCACTGCCCATCGCGTCCCCGAAGCCGTTGGTGCGGTTACGCGGGGGGACCCAGCGGGTTGGCTGAGAGGGCTGGGCAGGGGGAGGGCCTTGGGAAAGTGGAGGTGGGACCAAGTTCTGCTGCCCGTTGGGAGGCTGGGGGTGCTGCCCTAGCTGCCCAGCATGGGGCAACAGCTGTCCGTTGCTGAGGGGCAGCTGCGGAACCCCTCCTGCGGTAGCGCCAGGCTGGGGAGACACCTGATTGGGCGGCTGTCCGTTGCTGGGCAGAGCGGTCTGTTGGGGCGTGGCTGCCTTTGGCATCGCCCCTTTATTATCCCACGTGCCGATATCCATGTTGTGTTTGATGGGCGGCGGGGGCAGGTTGGTCCCGCCCAAACCGCCCTTGGTCTTGAGCTTGGGCTGAGGCTTGGCCGGCTTGCTGGCGATGTCCGCCCAGGACGTGGCTTTAGCCGGTACCACGGAGGCGGCGGGGATGCTGGGAGCCGTCGACACCTGGCCCAGGGGCCCCCCGGGAAGCCCTGACCCGATGACCTTCGGCGCCATGTCCCCTGCCCCGATCTTGAGACCTGCCATACCCTGGTCCAAGCTGTTCATGCCCACGGCCTTGTTGAGCGGCTCGCTGGCCGCGAAGGGAGACTGTCCGTCGAGCACAGCTCCCCCTAGGGAGCTGGGTGCGTAGGCGTAGTTCTGCGTGGACTGGCCCTGAGAGCTGCTGTTCCCCCATGCCGAGAAGTCGATCCCACTGGGGAAGAAGTTGAAACCGTGCTGTCCCAGGAAAGGGTTGCTGCCCAGTGCCCCCGACTGGCCAAACATGGCATCCGGGAGGAAGTGGTGCTCCCCGTTGCTAAGCTGTCCGTAAGAGGCCAGGTAAGGCATGGGAGGGTCCCCGCCTGTCGACCACGTGGCCTCGTTCAGCGAGTAGGTGAACCCGATGGAGGGGCTGTAGTAGCTTGGCAGGTAGGAATCCGACATGGCTGTGTAGGCATTGCTCTGCAAGGACATGGAGGGATTCCGTTAAAAACAAACAAAAACAAAAAAAGGAAACATTTAATAATGATAAAAATGGTATGGAATAAAAGACTTCCTCTGCTTGTGTACGTTTTGACAAGAGCAGCATTAGGGGGCCAGTGCCCGGCCTCTCAGACAAAACCGTTTTTTAACAACATGGCAGACGAGAAATTTAATCATGCTACCCATGTGTCAGATGCATCCTCCACCCACCCTCATGGAGGAGAGTTCCTGTTCACTTGTCATGGGTAGCTTTAACACACTCAGAGGAATACTCACAGCTTCTGCAATCTTTTAGCTACACTACACCAACCATGATACATATGAACAAGTAGATTATAAAAATATAAAGTCATTACAACATTCCTCCTTGACATTTAAAACTTGTTCAGCTTCTTCCCGTGGCTTATTTAAAACAGTGCTGTTCAACCAGTCACTCCCATTATAGAGTAAATGAGTCCCAAACCAGGCCCCCTCTCTCATTTCACACAGGGAATAAGATTCTGGATTTGACGCTGTTTATATGTCTTTATATACACTAGGGACGTTCAAACTCTAGAATCTGGAAACCCACTACCCTGGACTTTACTTTTCACAACAATTTAACATCTCCGAGCCACTTGGATCAAACACTTTGGGCATTATCTAAACAGAACCAGGAGAACAGGATGGGACCTCTGAAGAGTGGCAGATCGCTGGGCAGACATGACACGCGCACGCACCAACCCCTGCAAGCCATCCAAGGGTATCTTCACACTTGTCAAGAGTTCTTAGATCCTCCTGGCTGCCCGAAACACATCAACAAGGCAGCCATTCACAGGCCTCTCCTGAGGCCCTTATACTACTCCACTGTCCCATCACATCTGAGCCAGCTCACCCAGGACCTGATAATTAGCCACAGAGCTGAATCGGGTGAGTAAGACGAGGGACGACAAAACGGGGAGTTCGGCAGGTGGGGCTGGCGACCCAGAGCCTGGTTGTGGTTATTGCTTGGCCTTACTTACGCACGAGCCACCAGCTCTGCACGGGTGAAACAGTGGCACAGATGTGCTACACAGGGGAGGTAGCATTCCTCTGCCAGCGGGAACACTAGATGCTTTATTCCCCCACAATCCCAAATCCCACAATCAAACATCCTATGACTCAGTGGGCCACATGGACCGGCGAGTTCTGTAGTTTTCATGATTCTGGCGGCTGATATATTACGTGTTTGGTCGTTCGTTCATTCATTCGGACGGCACAAGGACATTCAGCTCTTCTACCCGTTTCCTTTGCACAACTTCCCATAAATAAACACATTCATCTATACGTGGGAGTTTAGTCATCACATTTAGGAATCCCCACCCACCTTTTAAATTACAGCTGTGTTTAAGGTTATACTAAATTTTTAAACAAACGCTCACTTCGTACACTACAGTATTTTTGGAAAAGTACATCTGAATTGTTAATTTCCAACAAAACCGTGAACAATACGGACAGGGCATATTCTATTCGGGACACAAGGCCCCTTGGTCAGTCCGCAATTAGGCAAGAGAATAGAGGCTAAACGCAGGTCCAGAACAGGTGAGTCACGTTCTGTGTGTCTGGGTTCCCTCTATTCTCCGTGTGTGTAACAGGACCTACCTGTCTGGGCTGAGCGCTTAGATAAGGTTCAAACTCATCGTCATTTAAACTCTCCTTTTGGGTAACAGCTCCGTTTTGCACTGAAAGAGGAAAAGAAAGGATGTCAGTGTGCAAAGCCTACAGGTGTGTGTTAACCTCAGCGCACACACACACCCGTGTGCGGTTTCCACTGTGTTGAAACACAGTGTGACCAGATGTGCAACAAGCATAATAAAACCTTTAAAGAACGATTAATGTGAGCAAAAAATAATGAGATAAGATACATCCAAAACGCGTTATACGTAATCCTGACTTGACAAATGACAAATTTGGCGTGTTAAATCTGCATGCCGGTGGGTGTAAAATGCAGAACCGCATTCTGCTCAGGAGAGTTTAGAGAGATCAACACGCACGTGCTGCTTTGGCAGGGGCTCGTGTAATGACTTACACGACAAAGCCCGGAAAAAAACCCCAAACCTTTTTACATTCGCCACATGACACACACGCCTGGAGAAATAAAACAGTAACGTTAAATAAAGCAGTAAAGTCTCTGGACACAGTCAAGGACCGCGTGCCGCGCCCCCCCCCGAACAGACCGTGCGTACTCTCGTGCTCGCGACGTCGCGCGTGTCCACGGCGCGAGCGTTAAGACAGCTGAGTGGATGATGGAAAAAAAAAAAAAAAAAAGGGAAAAAAAAAAAAAAAAAAAAAAAAAAAAGACGGCTAGCGTTAGCCACCTAGCCTGCTAGCTGCTAGCCTCGGCTAGCCGTCAACGACACGTACCCACAGGTCTTACGACTGGTGGCTAAACGATCCGGGTGGCATCTCCGGCGCTTCGCGGAGCCGTTAAAAATAGTAAAATTACTCGAAACATGAATATTCGCTTCCGAGAGGCTGGCGGTTAGCCAAGATGCTACACTTCCTCAGAGTAACGCCAGTCACCAGGGCTAGCCGTTAGCTAGCTTGTAACGCGGGTTCACGTCGCAAACCGCTCCTGGAGTAACCACTTACTGTTATTTTACTATAACATGGCCCACAACGTACGTCGCCATATAAAAAGAAACGACGATATACCGATTTGACAGGCCACGGGACGCCGGTTTTTCGCGTGCCGCGGGCCCGTGGCTACGCTAGCGCAGGTTAGCGTTAGCTAGCGGCTCGCGTCTCCTAAAGGAGTCCGACTGTCCTTACCTTTGTTTCCTTGGCCTTTCGGTCTCTGGATTGGGTCCAGGTGATTCATGAAGGTTTGAGTTATGAGAGGAAGAGAGAGGGGAAAATAAGAGAAACCGCGCGTCCCCCGGTGAGTCGTACAGCAGGTGGTCGGGCCTACCCTGCTAACTAGCGCCGCCTCGCTGGAGCTGCTGCCCTCGTAGGTGCTCACAAAGTGCCCCTCTGTACCTGCTCGACGAGGCTGCTGGCTGGCATTTCTTTCTCCCTTGAGCCTGCGTGTGTACGTTCGTGTTTGAGTCAGTGCGGTGGGACGTGGGGGAGGCGTCCTGTGTCTCTACTGAGCTGGGAGTCTGCACAATGGCGGGCTGCGGTCGCTGCGCTCTCCGACTGCTGGCGACACGGGCGCTACTTCAACATGGCCGAGCTGCACGGCCGGAGGAGACGCGCTCGTTTAGCGCGGACCGCCACCTAACGGCCAGGAGGACTCTGGTGGTGTTGACCAGAAACAGTGGTAAGGAGGACCCTGGTGGTGTTGACCAGAAAGAGTGTACTGCTGAGTGAGTAAACCTAACTTGTTCATAAAAACAACACAGTGGCATTTTACTTGCACAGCTGATGAAGGACTTCTGTCTGAATCGTCTCTGGAAACTTTGTGTGCTTCACTACACTTGTCTTGTCTTGTCGTGCATTGACTGCAGGTTGTATCTACCCTCATTACGTGCGTATGTTTGCGTATTCAATTTTGTAAGTAATTTGTAGGAGTAAAAACTACTATTATATAAAGCACACTAATAACCTTTTCTAACAATATATACATTGGAATAAAAATAATGTATTTTTCTTTAAAGGTTACTTTTCCTGCCATGGCACTCTTGCATTAGTGACTACCTCAAACACGTAGAGTCCTGTTTTGTTATATTTCCTCCAGTAGGGTACAATAAAGGTTTGAACGGCCCTGTATTATAAAACAACCAGCTTGCGTTTCGTTTATTGTCCACTAGATGTCCCCCTAGTGGTTCCCATTAGACAGGCATTACGCATGCAACGCAATATCCAATACAGATAGAGTAAAATGCGGACGTGGAATAATGCAGTGGCTGAATGTAGAAGCCGTGACTACCATACGCCACAGACGGGGGAGAGCAGCGACGTGCGGTTGTCAGGAAGCTGTCTGGATCTTGTGGTCTGTTTCCACCAGTGAACCATTTCTGTTGATGGACAGTCGTCAGATAAAACATCTAATGGCCTCCACATAGATTTATTTATCAAATCCTTCTCTCTCTCTCTCTCTCTCTCTCTCTCTCTCTCTCTCTCTCACACACACACACACACACACACACACACACACACACACACACACACCTGCCTTTATCAAGGCGAAAACTGAGAGCTAACTGCACATATTGACACTGACATCAAATGGATCCAGTCAGCTGCATGGACTGAGCCTCCACACAGGTCCTGGCAGTTCTCTGCTCTCCCACACTGCCCTTACAGACACATGGCTCATTTCTCTGTAGCCACTAAAAAAAAACGGTCAGGATTCCTTCGTTTCTCTCATTTGTTTGTTTATGTTGCATTTCTATTTGCTTTTGTTATACAATATTATTGTGCATATATGTGCGAAGTTACAATCCATAAAACTAACAATGAATAAAGCTATTGCAAAAGTAAAATAACATACCCACATTTCTATTAACGGCATAGCTAACGACCAATCAGAGTGCAGAAAAGTGACATCATTAGTCCCCTGACTTCTAATATAGTTTTCCCCTCTGTAGTCTGCCACTCCATAGAGACTGAAGATGGCTAGACAGCGTATGGCTCGTGCTCCCGGGCTGAGATCCAGGAATACCCCTCCTCCTCTTCTCTCTCCCCAGGAGGGAGGGGGTGGTGGGGCGAGAGTGGTAGGTCATGGGGCTGTTCCGACAGGTGGCCCTCATATTTATAACGCACAAGGAGTGATCTCAGCTGAGTGTTCTACAGTGGGATGGCTCGGGGGTGACGTTACCTGTCACTCCCTGCCAGGGGCCTTCACAACTAGAGCCCAAAAAAAGAGTTCCTGGAAGAAAAGAGCTGTTCTGGAATCAGTTCCTGCTTTTCACCTTCTAATGTGTGTAGCTGTGGACATGTGTTGGGGAACTGATCCTATATCGGGAGTTTTCCGTGTGAAGCTTGGTGCTTACCGGCCTTCACTTTCATGTATGGAGTGTCTCTAAAATAAGACTGCTGACGTGGTGATGTATGTCACAAAATTGGTTCTAGATCATTTTGTGAATGCACTCAGCTTGCAATCGCAAACTATCTCACAAATACAATCAATTTTGCTGACCATTAATCACAAAAGGATTAAAGAGAGAGTTACATATGAGAAAGAAGTCTGAAATCTAGACCCGCCTTCATGTGCTTTCATGCGATGTAAATTACATACTTTACCACTTTACACACAGTACAGCATGTATTCTACAATGGATGTAGACTGTGTGTAAGGTCTGTAATATACAGCTGGTGTAGAGCATATATAATAGGTTGGATTGGCCCTGTTGTCTATTCAGCTGTGTCACAAGCGAAGAGATCGTTTTCAAGACTCTGTTTGACTGAGCAGTTGTTGCAGGCGTACTTCAGCCCGTTTACTGGCCAGTAAAATGTCTGTATTCTCCAAAATGTAAGCGCGTGTAATTCAGTGGCTATGCATGGAGGGGGATCTCTGTGGCCAAGGCATTCTAGAGTTTGTTCCACAGTCCTTTATACCAGATTTCAACACCACAGCATGAATTTTTTAGCCATTTACACATTTCTCAGTCCCACATATTATATTGGTACATTGGTACACTTTTTCATGCATATCTTTGAAGGTCCTTATAAGGCCATGTGAATAAGTACAGCTGCTACCACTTACGTTATGAATTTTGGGTGGAACCTCATGCCCGAATGCTCAAATCAAACTATTCAGTTTAATGGACGTGATTCCAATAAACATCTGGCAGTCGTAGTCGTCAAAGTCAAAGCACGGGCCAGTGAACATAAATCCACTGTAAGGGAACTTTGAAGTGTTTGGAGGACTTGGTGGCAGTTTGATGAAGTGAAGTTGAAGCTCATAACTGGCATTCTGAAGAACTCACACCATCTGGATCATGTGGAATCAGATAATCCCCCCCCCCCAGTCTCTCTCTCTCCCTCTGTATGTCTGATCTCTCTCTCTGTAGATCTGATCTGTCTCTCTCTGTATGTCTGATCTCTCTCTGTATGACTGTTCTCTCTCTTTCTGTATGTCTGATCTCTCTCTCTGTATGTCTGATCTGTCTCTCTCTGTCTCTCTGTATGTCTGATCTCTCTCTCTCTGTATGTCTGATCTCTTTCTGTATGTCTGGACTGCAGCAAGAAGCAGGAGCGGCACTACCAATCTGTGAGGATGAATGGAACCACGGTGGAGAGAGTAAACAGTTTCATCTCACAACACCAACTCCCTGGCAAAGAAGGCTCGTCAGCGTCTTTACCACCTCAGACACCTAAGAGACTTTAGACTGCCCTCCAAGGTACTGAGGAACTTCTTCACCTGCACTATCGAGAGCATCCTCACGGGGAACATCACAGTGTGGTTTTGGAACAGCACCAAGCAGGACAGACAAGCATTCCAGAGGGTGGTGTGTTCAGCAGAGCGCATCACTCATACGGAACTTCCTGACCTGCAGAGCATCTACTACAAGCGGTGCCAGACCAAGGCCAGGAGGATTGTGAAGGACCCCACCCATCCCAACAATAGGCTCTTCTCTCTATTGAGGTCAGGGAAGCGCTTTCGCTCCCTGATGACCAAGACAGAGAGACTGAAGAGGAGCTTCTTCCCACAGGCCATTTGGGTCCTGAATCAGGGAAACTGATAAACTGTGGGGACCACCACCACGTCAATAACATCATGACTGTAAAGCTGTAAATTTGTAAATTGAAATTGTACATTGTGTACATACACATACATCCATATATACATTGTACATTGTGTATATATACATATTGTACATATACTGTACATACATTGTTATATATTTTTTTGTATTTTTGTGTATATATATATATATAATTTCCTTATGCACCCCTGTCTCTTTCCTCAGTTTGGACAGAGCACTCACAAAACCATTTCACTGCGAGTTATACCATGTATGACTATGTACATGACAAATAAACCAAACTTGAAACTTGAAACTTGATCTGTCTCTCTCTCTCTCTCTGTATGTTTGATCCATATCTCTCTCTCTCTCTCTCTCTCTCTCTCTCTGTATGTCTGAGCTGTATCTCTCTCTCTCTCTCTCTCTCTCTCTCTCTCTCTCTCTCTCTCTCTCTCTCTCTGTATGTCTGATCTCTCTCTTTCTGTGAGTCTGCTCTGTCTGAGTCTTTTTCTTTCTTCCTTCCTGTGTCTCTCCTGCCCTGTCGTAGGACAGCCTGTAAATCATTGCTGTTTGACCATATGACATGGTGACATGGCAGCTCTCATTTTCCCTCTTTCTCTGTTTCTCTCTCTCTCCCACTCTCTCTCTCTCTCTCTCTCTCTCTCTCTCTCTCTCTCTCTCTCTCTCTCTCAGCAGCATCCCCCCATGCTTGTGTAACAGGAATGTTCAGCAGCAAGGTGACAATCTCCTTGTCGTCACTTACACACACACACACACACGCACACACACTTACACACACACGCACACACACACTTACACACACACACGCACACGCACATACGCACACACACACGCACGCACACACACACGCACACAGAAGATGACATCAGTTGCTCGTCTACATCACTGGAACAGGCCGGGTTGCCAAAGGGGGAATGTAGCACCCGTAAACTACTTCTGCCATGCCGTCTGGTCGCATACTGTCCATTTGAGAGAGTTAGCTTTTAATAAACAGGCACCAGCGGCAAGCATATACCCCAGGCTGTGGGCCTGAGGAACAGTGTCAGTTAGAGGACAACTCCCATGAACGCTGGGTTAGGCTTACGAGCACTGCCAACTGTGCTATACTCCAGCCATTTTAGTTGATTTTAAAGCTGGAGTACCTTTGTTGTACCTTATGCATCTTGGCAAAAGTGTGTTACCTGTCAAAGTCATTCTAAGCATACCATCACAGTATTTCTAGTCCTGTTGTAAATACCAACAGCACAGAAGACCAGCTGGACTTGTGTTTGGCGGTTATCTCTTGTGTTGTTATAATGTTGCCAAACTCTCAAATCTCTGGTGAATTTCTCATTGCTAAAAGATGATGCGTATCTTGACTCGCTGAAATATTTGTTAACATGTTAAAGACTTTTGGCTATCATCCTAGAAGTTTAATAGATCTATGATAAAACTATAAAGAGTTGACCTATAGAATAATAAGTGATAAGTAATAACCTCTTCAGAAAGTACGATACAAGGTCAACCTGTACTAACAATTCTATTCTTGCATTTTGTTTGTTTGATGCATCTTATTTTGTAGATATGCTTTTCTTTTCAAACTGTATTTGAGTTCTACTTATTGATGTATTAAACATCTATCTGTGATCAACACCATCAGAACCCACCACCATTAAATGCAAAGCAGTTCCTTACATCACTATGAGAGCAGTAATCGTTTTCCGTAAACCAGTCTGGTCAAAGCAGTGTGCTTTACGGGACCGGCGCACCATTAGGTGGTATAAGAGTCAGTCCTCCACAGGCTCTAAAACAGTTCAGGTCTAAATTTGGCCTGTGTGTACCTGCAGGAGCAGAACTAGCAGAAGGGTTGGTCTTTATCTGCCCCAGGCCCAGACACACGGGTTCAGGGTCATGCCATCTGTGGAGTACAGCTGCTGTGCTCTCATAGTGCACACACACACATGCGCATATGCACACGTATGCACACACATACACACATAACACGCACACAAACACGCACATGCACACAAACACACCTGCACATGCACGCGCACACGTAAACACACAACACGCACACAAACATGCGCAAACATAAGCACATGCACACACATATACACACACTTACACACACACACACACACACACACACACACACGCACGTTTCTGCCTGATTCAGATCAGTTGCTTATAGTGTAAACCCACTGAAATGGCATATTGGGAAAAATCTAGAATCTTGTGGTTTTAGCACAAGCTGCAAATGAAGGCAAAGTGGAAGTACCAAACAGTGCTGTGACCTGAGTTTATTTTTGACATGTTTGCATGCACACAAACACAAACAGACACAATAAACATACAAGCACAGAGAATGACAGTAAGACAGAGAGACTGACTAAGAGATAAAGGAGGTCTGCCTTTCTCTGTAGTCACTGTCGTTATGAAGGGAATACGGTTCTATAATACTACAATAAACACACACACACCCCAGTCATGCAGTTTCATCAGTAGTGAAAAATAACTGTTCCAAAATGAGATAGTGATGATTGTTGCTGGGAAGACTCAGAGAGAGAGAGTATATGTGTGAGTACGTGTATGTGTGTGTGTGTGTGTGTGTGTGTGTGAGAGAGAGAGAGAGAGAGAGAGATTGGTTCTGGGCATTAGTAATGCCAGTGTTTGGCAATGTGCTCATGGTGTGACTGTTCCTAAACCCCTTGCGCGTGGTTTGCCAGGAACAGCTGTGTGTCACGTTGTGTCTGTGGTGTGTTGCATCACTCCAACTTGTCCCCAAAAAAGCTTGAGAAGAAACCAGACTCACTCTCCACCACACACCCACCACACAGCCTCCTGTCCTGGGGGCTCACGTCGTATGGAGCTGGGACAGAACCGCCTCAAACAGGGCGCACTCACAGAACTGAGTGCACAGAACTTCTTAGTCTGAGAAAAATTGGTGCTCTTGTTTAAATGACTTTTAACATGAAAACAAGTTACTGTGGACTTCTGTAAGATCTGTGTGTGGCATAATTTGTCTTTGGATATCTCAGTATTTACCTAAAATACTGATATTAGAGGGAGCCTCAGTATTACATTAAAAATTCTGCAGCTAGTGGACCAATTTATCTATCATTCAGTATCTATTGCTACTACTCCAGTGTCAGAGTCTGAAGCATGTTTTGTAAAAGAGTTGCAAAGTACAAAGGTAATACAATATATTTGCTTTTCAAAGTTAATCTCAGAGAGGAATCTCTAAATAACCTCAGAGAGTGAAGACCATCAAAACAGATTAGGACCATTTATGACCATTTAGGACCATGTATCATTTAAAACAGGGATGAACATGTGTGCCTGATGGTTCTCCAGAACTGCACTTCAGCTCCCTATGGGAGCTGTGGCCTTAATTCATTTTCATTGTAAACAAACAGACAAACAAACAGCAACAAAAATGTTTCCGACTGATTTAGTTTTAATCCTCATTACCTGTTAGCTGCATCTTATCTTCATCACAATGCACTACACTGCAGCATTCAGATAAATCTATGTTTTGCAGATAAACAATGTCATTCTGAATGTCTTTACACGCACACAGAGAGAAGTAATTGCCTAGAGTCTAGAGTCTAATTTAAGCACAAAACGTGGCACTAAATGTATTTAATTGTAAAACTGAGAGCAGTGGAGTTAACACCAACATCAAGTGGAGGTCACTTCCATTTCTTCATTTGTTTCTGTCTCTTCCTCTCTCTGTCACTGACACACACACACACACACACACACACACACACATCAGAGACATTCCGTCTCATTTGACACCAAGGGATGGAATTCCGCAAACATTCTACAAGGTTCTCTCAACATTTTAGGATATGCCTGTTGGACGAGTCCTCCACTTCGAGCCTGTTTGTAGCAAAACACAGCCCAACATTTCCAGCACAAGAGCTCAGAACTAGCGCACGGAGCTAGACTGACCTGTAAAGGAAGTTGCAGAAAAGGCCGTACGGCGAAGCAACTTTTTGTTTGCTGGAAGCATATGTTCCACTGGGAGAGAGTGTTGAGCCTCAGGTTCCCTTTTTAAAGCAGTTAAACACATACAGTTCCAGCTGTTTCCCTCTCAGCTTTGCGCGTCTCTGTAAACGCAGGTGTTTTCAGTACTGCGTTTTGTTTGCAGTCATTGGGTCTATTTTTTTTTTTTACATTATTAAGATCATTCGAGGAATTTGCTCTATAGAAGGTCTGATGATCAAATATGATGTCGCGATTTAGTTACAAGCTTCTGTGATCTTGTATTTTAGCTCTTTGTTTAGTCGAAACCGTGTCGCATTTTATAAGATAATGAATATTCTAGATCAGTAAAATAATTTACTTTATTTCTGAAGCCGATGTTCTTACATGAAAATGTCTTAGATTTGACTATTTCATTCGAAGAATCGTGTACACAGTAACCCGCCATATGGCACTTCGCAGGTTAAAGATCATTTTAAGTGATTGAACCGTCCCGGGAATGTCTCACTATTTTCAGTATCACGCGTTTGGGCTCGGTAACCGGGTGGGAGGGGTTGGCGATGTAAAAGCACAAGACTTCTTTCACATTCGCCATAAAGCACCCGCGGCTCTGCGCGCACCGCTGTCATCGCGCGCTGCGGAGGTGCGGAGGCGCCGTGCGTGTAGTTCAGCGCGGGCCAGACAGCTCGTGAGCGCTGCGCGGGCCACCACCGGAATGCTTCACCGACCTCCCTTGCTTTGTCTATTCCAATTGAGTGGTTTTTTTTATTTTATTTTGTTTTTGTTGACACAACAGAGGGACTCTTCGCAGTAGAGCAGCGCGCGGCGGGGTTATCATGAGTTGCATGGATGTTATGCATCCGGTTTACGGACATTACGCACCGCACACGTCTGCAACCCCCGCGTGCATCAGCAGTTTGCCGGTGAGTTCCAACATCGCGGTTGCCTGGAAGAATGAGGTCTAGGTGCATTTCCGTGTAGCTTTGCTAAACTGTAATTTATTCACGTAGTTACATACGGACACGTGCAGGGTGCAAAGCTCAGCGGCACGTGTTTTGTTACATTTGAGTTTTCACAGCTATGAATTATAATGTTTCGTCAAATGCTCAACAATGAGTGACGTGATCGTTAAACTTTCTTGTAGACATGCCCACATGGACTTATGAACACACACACACACACACACCACACACACACACACACACACACACACACACACACACACACACACACATACACATCTACTGCCTCTGATGGAAAAGGCATTACAACATGTCTTGGCAGTTGCTTGTTGTTACCTACCCTCTGCATCCACCCTTCCCCAGACTCCTGGCGTGAGAAACCCGTCGTCTCGTCTCAGGGACCTTATGGACACCTCGGGCCCAGATGGCGTCTCGGTGTTGGGGGTGAGCTCCGTCTCGGGGGCCCTGTCCTCCTCGCCGGCGTGTCCCCCCGGCGGGCTGAAGGACAAGCGCGACCTGGGGGAGGCGGAGTATCTCAGCTCGCGCTGCGTCCTCTTCACCTACTACCAGGGCGACATCGGCAGCGTAGTGGACGAGCACTTCTCCAGAGCGCTCGGCTCGTGCACGGAGGAAGGAGGCAAGAGGAGAGGCAGCGGACCCAGCACAGGTGAGCCGCGTGCCGGCGGCAAGCGTCCGGTCTCCTCCCAGGGATGTGCGTACGATGGAGGACTGCGTGCATGCGTGTGAATGTGTTAACATACAACTTGATCTAAGAGTCGGGCTTTGAGTTACGGAATTCCCTAACTATGTTCGGATTTGGCGACATGACTGTAAATCTGCAGGGTGGGGCAGCACCTCTAGCAGGCGGTGGAAATGATAGCGCAGCACAGTCTTCAGGTAGACGCAGTACTAACACGGATGTGAGCTCAGGTGCTGTGAGATGCATGCGTTATTTGGTCTGGTTTACCAGAGAGAAAGATATCGTTCTTATTTAAAAGCTTTTGTGTCGAGTTTAAATCTAATTGAATATGTCATCTGTTTATTTGTCATTTAAGGCAAATAGTTACAGAAGCAGAACTATGAGCTGCCTGAAAAAGGTGTGATTTAAACACACAGTTTGTTTAGAACAGCGAATAAAAGGTTCTCAGATATCTGCAGGTGTGTTTATGAAGTTGGCACGCTGCTGGTGCAGCTCAGCCACTAATGATACTGATCCCTAACAGTCTAGGTAGACTTACCTCTCTCTCTCTCTCTCTCCCTCTCTCTCTCTCCCTCTCTCTCCCTCTCTCTCTCTCTCTCTCTCTCTCTCTCTCTCTTCTCTCTCTCTCTCTCTCTCTCTCTCCTTCTCTCTCTCTTCCTCTCTCTCTCTCTCTCTCTCTCTCTCTCTCTCTCTCTCTTTTTTGACCCACTGTCTCTCACCCACACACCCTCTCTGTCAATCTCTCCTGCTCTCTCACCCACACACACTCTCTCTCTCTCCTGCTCTCTCACCCACACACACTCTCTCTCTCCCTCTCTCTCTCTCTCTCTCCCTCTCTCTCTCTCTCTCTCTCCTCTCTCTCTCTCTCTCTCTCTCTCTCTCTCTCTCTCTCTCCTTCTCTCTCTCTTCCTCTCTCTCTCTCTCTCTCTCTCTCTCTCTCTCTCTCTCTCTCTCTTTTTTGACCCACTGTCTCTCACCCACACACCCTCTCTGTCAATCTCTCCTGCTCTCTCACCCACACACACTCTCTCTCTCTCCTGCTCTCTCACCCACACACACTCTCTCTCTCTCCTGCTCTCTCACCCACACACACTCTCTCTCTCTCTCCTGCTCTCTCACCTACACACACACTCTCTCTCTCTTCTGCTCTCTCACCTACACACACTCTCTCTCTCTCTCCTGCTCTCTCACCCACACACGTTCTCTCTCTCTCCTGCTCTCTCACCCACACACACACTCTCTCTCTCTCTCCTGCTCTCTCACCCACACACGCTCTCTCTCTCTCCTGCTCTCTCACCCACACACACTCTCTCTCTCTCTCCTGCTCTCTCACCCACACACACACACACACACACTCTCTCTCTCTCTGACATCTTCATTTTGCGCTTCGATGTTGTTCCCTGCCTCCCAACAGCTACTATGTTTAAACACAGCGCTAATCTCAGAAGCTTGAGGCTGTATCGGCTCCCAACAGCTTGGACGGACCCACAGACTCCATGTCCAGATTTATCAGCCCTCCTCCCCCTCTGATACAGACTACATCACTGGTGTCTTTTTCAGAATAATTCTAAATATAAAAGTAACAGCTAAAAACATAAAACGCCCCCGTGACATTCTACGAGGAGTGAAGCGAGGCCAGTGAAAACAGCAGGTGGAGAGGAGAAGTGTATGTGCAGTTGAAGAAGAGTGGGAGGGTTTGTTAGGATACTCTGTACCATTGCACGAGTGAGAGATGTCACCACAACAAGTGATTTAAAAGTGGCAAAGTCCACGTGCTGTTTTTCCAGCAGGCATAAAGCCACTGCCTTATATAGCCTGCATTTCAGGAGAGCCCAGGAGAGGCGGTCAGCCTGCCTGCCCCTGGACGCCTCTCTACAAACCTCATCTGACCTCTGCCATTTTTGTGGTTTTCATTCAGCAAATCATTCTCTCTCTCTCTCTCTCTCTCTCTCTCTCTCTCTCTCTCGCTCATGTGGAGCCCTGCATGTTTCCACGATCTGTGTTAAATCCATTTGAAGTGTGTACAACCTTTGATGATGCAACGAGGAAGATCTCAGAAGGCCGAGGACCCACCGACAAACTGCCACACCTTCTCTCGGTTGCAGCCTTGCAGTGTTATCTGAAAACCTTACTGGAAACGAGTGCCACTGTCCTGATGTCTCGATATGTTGCTTTGTTTCTTCTTTGCGAATCAGCTCCATTCCGTCTCGAAAGAAAATTGGACATCAGCGTTCCCGGACTATTAGTGAAATAATGCAGTCCGAGATTGTACATGTATCTGTGTATCAAATACAAAACTGAGCATGAAAGGGCATATGTACAATATGATACTGTATACAAAAGGTGTCATAACAGTGTAAAAACTAATAGGCATTTTAAAATATAGATAATAAATTAAAAACCTAGAAATCATTTTCTTTCTTTTTCCTTCCTTCCCTCTCCCACTCTTTCTGCCTCTTTCATCGGAAGCTCCGTCTCTCAGCAGTCGGAGGAGTTTCCCCCCTTCCTTCTGGGACAGTAATTACCCCTCTCGCCCCAGCCGAGCCCCCTGTGACGCAGCAGGCATGCCTGCGTACTCCGTGGACCCCTACACACCGACCCTTCACTCGGCCATACCTCACGCGCATCCTCACGCGCATCCTCACGCGCACCCGTCAGACTCCTGGGGTTACCCGCAGAACCAAGCATACGGGCCCCCCAGACCCCTTCATGAACTGTACTCCCCTCCGGGGCTGGAGCCGCACTATAGCCCGCTGCTCATGCCTGCCGTCAGGCCTCCCCACATACCCGCGCTGCCGGGCCATTACGAGGTGGGCAAACTGGAGCATACGCCCACGTGGCCCGGCCTTCTTCCACCAGGGGATGTGGCTCTGGCGCTCAACATGGACCCAGGTAAGCGGAGACCTCTCAAGATAGTGTACACCAAAGAACCCACCTCCCAGAACACCTACTCAGAATCCTAGAAGCTTAGGATCTGGAGCCGTTTGAGAATTGAGTTCTGAACCCGAGATGTAAGCTTATATCAAGCTTGAGATCCGTCATTCCTGCACTGCTTGGTGCAGACACTACTATTTCACACTCATTATTACCTTAACGCAGAGTCTCACAGCCTTGCAAAGACAAATCTAGAATATTCTCCAGTATAAACACAGCTCACCCGGTTGCTCTGCACTGCAAACCTTAACAGGGAGGTTTTTACTCTCTCTAATTACCCCAGAGAAAACAGCAGGGACGAGGTTTAGATCTAGTGCATCCTCTGCTAGCAAGCGCTTGTGTTTGTTGTCTGAATGGCATCCATGGAGACCAGTGTCTTCCAGGAGCCATGTTCACATGTCCTTTCTGCTTCTGCCTGTTGTGCATCTCAGGACTGCAGCCTCATAAGAAAGCAAAGGAGCTCTACTGGTTTTAACGACCTGCCTGGCTATCGCCTCGCACCCCCCCCCCCCTCCAGCGAGTCCGAATAAAGCTCGGGAGAGCTGGAGACCCGCCCGTCGTGAGCGGGATCCTCCACCACCTCCCACGCATGTACCACCAGCACCGGCCTCGCCGGGTGGGGTTAAAAGACAGACAGAAGGACGGCGAGGGCAAAGGAGAGAGCACTCCAGATCTCTCCATCCCTCTTCTTCTCTTTCTCATCCTTCCATTCTCTCCTAGCAGCTGTTTTGCGTGCGTGGTAACGCCAGACCCTCCCTGCTCCTCACACAGACGGAAGCGAGGCTCCAGAGACTTTGAAAAGAAACAGCTCACCCTGGACAGAAGGGAAACAATATACGCACAACAGAGACGCAAACATATAATCAAAGAAGAAGACAGGCCGGAACGTGCTGCAGCCGTTCGTGTTACGTGTGGTACGAGTCCAGGAACGTAAATCACTCTGAGGCCGTTCTGTTGCTGTTTGATTTTTTCTTTTCATTTTTAAGCCGTGTTTTGGTTTCTACATATTTAAGTGCGTTTTTAAATTGCTCTTCTTTTCTGAGGAGGGGTGTGGCCCAGAAACAAATAATTTTGAGGAAATATTAGTTAGAAAAATATATTTTTATGTGCTATTTTTCATGTATGCATCTGCTGTGTATAAAATATGGTCACTGTTATTTTTGTTTCTTTCTAAACTTTGATGTCTGTCAATATTTGTACTGTAGTATTTGGCATCTATTTAATTTATATTTAAATTCAATAAAACCCTTTTCAATTTAATACAATATAATTGCAAAAACTCTGCATTTCTCACATATACCGAAATAAGGATTAGCTGGGAGGAGCCGTGTGGGCGTTAGTGCGCGCCCCTACTGGGAGGAGCCGTGGCCTTGACCTGTATTCTGGAGGGTTAGAGTGGGATTGCAGTGAGCTTTGAGGCTGATCTTTGGTGGACAGTCACACAAGCCCCGGTCTAATGAATCAGCGGTGAGTGTAGGGCAGTGGTGTCTCAGTGGTTAAGGTACCCGCCTTGTAATTGGAAGGTTGCTGGTTCAAGTTGCCACTGTTGGGCCCCTGAACAAGACCCTTAACCCTCAATTGCTTGTACTCGAACAGAGTTATAAGTCGCTTTGGATAAAAGTGTCAGCTAAATTCCATGAGTCTAGAGCTCTAGGTTCCTGAGTCATTTATTCCAAATGCATTAATTATACGGGCCATTCACATGACAACACAGGAATGTTCTCTTTAAATGTCTCGTTATTAGTACATTCCTATGGTGGCTCATCGTGCTGCAAATGAAAAAAAGGATAGCAATTAGACAAAGCAAATTGATCAAAATGAAACGAAGTGTGCTACATTTATGAAACGCAGTGCAATAAAAAAAAAAAAAACGCAAGCAAGTTCAGAAAGCTATGCACAATGCAACGGAAGTGTTTCTGGAGGACGCGTGGAGGGGATGGACTCCTATGAGACCAGCTGTAACCATGTAGATGATTAAAGCTCATTACATCTGCAATTCTCACTGTTATATCGTTATATTGGTTAGGCTGATACAGAATGAACAACTATTCACAGTCTACATTCTTACATATTTACAGTTTCTAGGATGTACAGAAAGCAGCTTTAAAGAGCACTGATAAAAATCACATTTAACACCACTAAGTTTCTGTCTACAATGACCAGTTTGATTAGCTGGTCTGCTACAATGACCAGTTTGATTAGCTGGTCTGCTACAATGACCAGTTTGGTTAGATGGTCTGTTATAATGACCAGTTTGGTTAGCTGGTCTGCTACAATGACCAGCTGGTCAACTGTCTTATTCTAACTATCTGATCTGAAGTGTGATGTTTGTAGGTATATAGGTATATAAACTGAGTTGTATTAGATAGTATCTCTTTAGGCTGAACTGGATTGTAAAATAGCAACACACTCTGAATGTAGGTGTTTACTGGTAGGGTCAGGTTCATATTTGTGTTAAACCTGATTTGATCAGCGTTCTTTACAACCTAGCATTAGGAACATATGCAAGAACGCAAAGCACGAACAGGCCAGTCGTCCACAGTGCACCACAATCGCAAATATAAATGCCTTTTCGCTAGCTGTTCGGTTGTCCGTCCCCTTTCTGTGTCCTCCGGAAACAACACTTCTGTTGTGTGGTGACCGGATTTGCAGCGTTTCCGAAGACTCACAATTTGCACCGTGTTTGTGAGGTGTAGCGTGTGTGCTGTCATTCTCATGGTTTGATCTGCAGCGACTGCCTCACTACGTTCTTTTCCTTTTCTGGCTTTAGTTTAATTATGTCAGCTACTTTCCCTCCAAGTGTCTTTTGATGCACTTTTATAGACTGGAGGCTGCTGAGGTGCCAAAGGCAACAGTGAAAGGATGTGCCACAGCACCAGTGGGCACCTGGACCAGAGAACAGCCCCTGGACCAGAGAACAGCCCCTAGGCTAGAGAACAGCCTCTGGGCCAGAGAACAGCCCCTGGGCTAGAGAACAGCCTCTGGACCAGAGAACAGCCTCTGGGCTAGAGCACAGCTCCTGGGCTAGAGAACAGCCCCTGGACCAGAGAACAGCCTCTGGGCTAGAGAACAGCCCCTGGGCCAGAGAACAGCACCTGGGCTAGAGAACAGGCCCTGGGCCAGAGAACAGCCCCTGGGCTAGAGAACAGCCTCTGGGCTAGAGAACAGCCTCTGGACCAGAGAACAGCCCCTGGGCTAGAGCACAGCTCCTGGGCTAGAGAACAGCCCCTGGACCAGAGAACAGGCTCTGGGCTAGAGAACAGCCCCTGGGCCAGAGAACAGCCTCTGGGCTAGAGCACAGCCCCTGGGCCAGAGAACAGGCTCTGGGCCAGAGAACAGCCCCTGGGCCAGAGATCAGGCTCTGGACCAGAGAACAGCCCCTGGACCAGAGAACAGCCCCTGGGCTAAAGAACAGCCCCTGGACCAGAGAACAGCCCCTGGGCTAGAGCACAGCCCCTGGGCTAGAGAACAGCCCCTGGGCCAGAGAACAGCCCCTGGACCAGAGAACAGCCTCTGGACCAGAGAACAGCACCTGGGCCAGAGAACAGCCCCTGGACCAGAGAACAGCCTCTGGACCAGAGAACAGCACCTGGGCCAGAGAACAGCCTCTGGGCTAGAGAACAGCCTCTGGACCAGAGAACAGCCCCTGGGCTAGAGAACAGCCTCTGGACCAGAGAACAGCCTCTGGGCTAGAGAACAGCCCCTGAGCCAGAGAACAGCCCCTGGACCAGAGAACAGGCTCTGGAAAGCGCAGCTCTCCGATACTCTGGGCTCCAAATCAACAGCACTCTACTCCTGCAGGACTCTGTGCTATTCCGCCTGTGCCACCTTCATTACTACACTGAGAGAAAGTCTTAGTGTGTTTGGTTTTTATTGAGAATGCTGGCTCAAAACAGCAGCATTCGGTCTGTCAAACGTTTCGGCCTTCATCTACCATTTTAAATTTGTCCTTTTTCTGTAATTAACCCTTTTGTTATGGCCTGTTAATTTACAGGCCAAAACCTGTCACCCTCCACCCCCAGAGACGAGTGCGTTGCTTTTCCGAGTGCGAGTTGCTCTCTACCTCAGTTTAAAAAATGTGAACAGAAAGAACACCTATGAAAAAAAAGTCCACTGGATTTAGATTTGAAGGTTTGAAGTTTTTTCTTGCCACATCTATAATCTCACAGTTTGAACCAGTGAGACAGTGATGCTGTGTGCTGCTGCTCTTACACACTAATCTGCAATCAGGTTGCTTATCAGTATTGCTTTCATTATAGTACTGATTAAAAACCGCAGACTATTCTCAGATCTGCTCATAGGAACACTGGCTGTTAATGAACGTGTTCACGTTCTCTTGAGTCGCATATAGAACTTTATAAAAAGCCAGCGCCATCTGGTGGTAATAAAAGGTATTGCGTCTCCATTGCTTTGTTCACATGTAATATTTCCCAGGTTAAAAAGTCCTTGATGGAATGTCCATCAGGGAACTGCTTGGTACGACTCCAGAATCCAGGGAGGCCTGCAGGAATGAGCCTCGTGAACAGCGTCTCCCCGAGGGACACGTACCAGGTCACTGCACCCATGAACAGCCCCCGTCTGCCTGTTACCATCTGCATACGCAAGGCGGCTTCATCCCCTCTGAAGTGTGTGGTGGTCCGCACGACTGCCCCTGAAGTCACCTGTTGATGTCGCTTAAGTTCCTTAACCAAGCAACACCGCACAGGACGCTTTAAATATACTGAAGATTTAGCAAGTTTGCTTGTAAACTCTGTACCCAAATCCTGCAATTTTGAGCTTAGTTTAGTTGATAAAGTTATATTGAAGTATTAAAGTCACCCGTAAAGTTCAACGCGTAGTTGAGCGATGTGAAAACAGCTTGAAAATGCATTATTGTGATTTTTATTTGAGGTGGAGCAACATGCTGTAGAGCCCACAGCCAAACACGCTACAGTGATTCACCCACTTCCCAAGAGTTACAACACACCGATGGAACTAATGATGGGAGTTCAGGAAAATGGTCATAAAACACCACACACATGTGCATACTGAATCACTGGTAGAATGGCATCAGGCATTGCTATAAATTAGATCATATGAAACATTTGACTGAACCCAGATGAAGGTCAGTAGTGCTGTATTAGTTAGAATGGTGAACAATGGGAGAAAAAAAACCTGAGTCTGATCTGAGAGCAGTGGTCTCTCTGTCTATCTAAGTACATAACAGGGCTATCACCTGCATCTTTTTTCCATCTGCTGCCGGACTGTAAGTGAAGAGTCACACCAATGCCTGGGCATCTCCCTCGTGCGTCCAGAGGTCAAAGTCTCCCGGGTTCTGCGATACTTTCTAGTCTCCATTTCTGTTGACTAAAGCCATATATGGGCTGTGTTTTCAGTCACGCGCTGCAGCCTTGACCATCCCCACTGTCAGTTCTGAATGTAGACAGACTTCCCTTCTATTTCATTTTCACCACAGTCTTCTGCATGTGCTTTTGTCTGTGTGTGTGTGTGTGTGTGTGTTTTCTCTTACTGGCATTTGCATCTTTTAAATTCAGCTTTTTCACCTGTTTCAAAAAATATACAGATTACCCACATAAACAGTGTAACTGACCTCAATCCATCGATAAAAACAAGAACCTTATGAATCTTTTTATTAATCGTTTTACTTTTAGCAGTGTTTATGACCTGATTTGATCATTTATAATCTCAGGGCCTCCTGTGAGTTCTCCATCACCTGATATGGACATAAAATCCCAGAACATATAAAGAAGGTCCATAAAGTGAGTTTAACAGTTGTGTTTAGGGGGCAGACACCTTCTGTCACCTGAGCACCGTCATAAACAGGTATGTCAATGAGATGCGAGAGGTCACAACCTTTGTCCATCCTTACTGTGTCACACACTAGATGCAGACAGGGCCAGACAAGTCCAGACCAGCCACTCTAGACTAGGGTTAGGGGTTTCTGTTTGTTTGGTGGCTGGAACTCACGCATGCGACGTGTGTGTGTGTGTGAAGGTCTATCGCTTGCAACCCAAGGTAAACATGTCTCTACATGTCTAATGAATCCATTAGTTATCTAATGGCAGAGTAAAGGAAGATAAAGACACAAAAAGAGTGCAAGATGACCTGTGTGACGTGCTGTGTGACGTGCATGAGAGCGTACGTGTACACATTACCTGGAATTCCCTGATTATACGTGGACTCTGAATACGAGAGACACCGAGAAACTGAGCCAGAGACCCAAACAGAAAGGGCAACACTAAGGGAGGGAGAGATATTGTGATACTGGGAAATGTCAAACAGTAAAAAATCCAAAAGAAAACCTTTATATATTCTTGATGTTTGAACACGTTCCACCGCTCTAGGGTCCAGTGTACACCACTCCAGAGAACATGTTCCACTGCCCTAGGGTCCAGTGTACACCACTCCAGAGAACATGTTCCACTGCCCTAGGGTCCAGTGTACACCACTCCAGAGAACATGTTCCACCGCTCTAGGGTCCAGTGTACACCACTCCAGAGAACACGTTCCACCGCTCTAGAGTGCAAGGTACACCACTCCAGAGAACACGTTCCACTGCTCTAGGGTCCAGTGTACACCACTCCAGAGAACACGTTCCACCGCTCTAGGGTCCAGTGTACACCACTCCAGAGAACACGTTCCACTGCTCTAGGGTCCACTGTACACCACTCCAGAGAACACGTTCCACCGCTCTAGAGTGCAAGGTACACCACTCCAGAGAACACGTTCCACTGCTCTAGGGTCCAGTGTACACCACTCCAGAGAACACGTTCCACCGCTCTAGGGTCCAGTGTACACCACTCCAGAGAACACGTTCCACTGCTCTAGGGTCCAGTGTACACCACTCCAGAGAACACGTTCCACTGCTCTAGGGTCCAGTGTACACCACTCCAGAGAACACGTTCCACCGCTCTAGAGTGCAAGGTGCACCACTCCAGAGAACACGGTCCACTGCTCTAGAGTGCAGTGTAAGCCACTCCAGAGAACATGTTGCACTGCTCTAGAGTCCAGTGATGGTGTGCTGTACATGCCGTGAGAGTACACGGTCCACTGCTCTAGAGTCGCGTGCTCTAGAGTACAGTGTTCATCCCTCCATCAAACCCATTTTATGAAGCACCTGACATGCAGGTCTTGGGATGACACTTCAGAGGGCAGTGAGAGACGTAACAAGTCTTTACCTGCTACACACTTCAACGCTTGGCAGCCGCTCTGTGAGTTTGTGTGGTTTGTCACTGAGTTGCTGCTAATCCAAGACACTTCTATTTCACATCTATTATTAATGGCACTTACACTTTACCGAACCAATAGGGCAGAAATGTCATGAATTGACTTGTGGCGGAGGTGTCATCCTATGAGTGGTACTGGACTTTCCAGAACTGTCCATTCTACTGACAGTGTTGTCTATGGCGATTTCTATGGTGATTTTATACATGTTTATATCTGTTAGAAAATGGGTGTGGCTGAACCCAATAATTAGGAGGAACATGCACATATTTTAGCCATATAAAAGGGGGGTGCTCTTGTGGGGGACTGGGGGTCAATCCCTGTCTGTGTAGGTGCTCTATGCTCTACCAATATGTATGTATAACAGACCTTGGGCAAGACTCCTAACACTACATTCTACGTGATGGAAATTTTACATACGCTTAAATTTACAGCACTTAGCTGACACTTTTATCCAAAGCATCTTAGCATGGCTGAGTACAACTTGAGCAACTGAGGGCTAAGGGCCTTGCTCTGGGGCCCAACAGTGGCTTATCTTGCTTTACCTGATGAGCAACAAAGTAGAGGAAATATTACCAAAATATTACCAAAAGCTGATGCACTGTATGCTAGTGCACATGTACAATAGAGAGTAAAACTGGTAGATCTCCTATAGCTCCTGACATCGTCTTTCATAACGTCTTAATGATAAAACCTGTGACGACACTAAAACACATCGAGCACTCCAGTGTCTCCACAAATGACCTCGTCTTGTCTTTGGATTTCCTTAAGATTGCTGTGTCTGTTGAATCCTATTAGGTTGAATGTTTGAATATTTTTTGGGCATGTCAAAGAGAGTTGGCTGTGCTTGCTTTTGCTATGTACTTCTACAATATTTCAATGACAATCACAAATAAAGATATTCCTCGCTCAAGTTAGGACATTTTAGTTCCCCGCTTTATTAATATCTGAAATGAACAGTGTTATTTTTTTCAAGTGAAATTGTGAAAATAATTATTTGTTGATAAATTGATAATAAATGGCTTCTTGAAAATGAAAACAAATTTTCTCAACATAAAAGGGCAATATAAATGTCAGCAAGCATGTGAAATGTATGCGTCACTTCACCTTCCAGCGCATGTTGCGTTCAGACCAAATCTCACACATCATTTCACCAGGAAATGCTCCGTGAAAGTATCCAGATGAACTCAGGTCTGCATTTGTGTTTGTCCTCAATCCAGCTTGTTGTTTACGGAAATGATGCTTCTTCCTGTTATTAGCTGGTTACAGTTTCAAAAAGGACATTTCTGGATTTTTCTCAACCTCTTTTACATCGTAAAGCTGAGACCTTAAAAATACAGCAACACAAATCAAAATCACACACACTTAAAAATGAAAACGCAAAACAAAATTAAAGTACAATAATATACTAGCATATACTAGTATAAACCACAATATATAGCACAGTAAGCGCACGTAAATCACTAATCAGCACTCGCTCTTGAAACATTATTTGGAACATGATCTGTAATTTATTGCATGAGATTTAAAACCACACGATTGTATTTGTACTTATTTTTAAAAGATTAAATGAATCTTTCTTTGAGTGTTTCTAACGCTGTAATCTGTTGATCATCAGAGTGACGGGTAACGTCGGTGAAAAGGACATATTTAGACTGTAGGCTTCACATGCAGGTGGAAGAAAGACAACACACGGGTGATTGCTCACATGTGCACAAGATAAGATGCTAGAAAATATTTCAGATAAAACTGAAAAAAGCATTCCTGTTAAGTTTAAGAAGACAATAGGAGAACAGAAAATGTTTTGAATATATGGTTAGGTAGGGTGTGTGTGTGTGTGTGTGTGTGTGTGTGTGTGTGTGTGTGTGTGTGTGTGTGTGTGTGGGTGGGTGGGTGGGTGTGTGTGTATACACTACCTGGCCAAAGAAAGGGTCACCACCTGGATTTAACTAAGCAAATAGGTAACAGCCTCCCATTGGATAATTACTGCATGGGTGATTATGTTTCAGCTGTCAACAAGTTATCTAACCCTAACTGAAAGCAGTGAGTAGCTTCTCATTTGTTAAACAGCCATGATGAAAGACACATCCTGTGGTCGTGGAAAAGATGTTAATCTGATTTAGAAGGGTCAAATTATTGGCATGCATTAAACAGAGAAAACATCTAAGGAGATTGATGAAACTACTAAAATCGGGTTAAGAACTGTTCAACGCATTATTAAAAAGTGGAAGGGCAGTGGGGAAACATCATCTTAGAGGAAGGAATGTGGTCGGAAAAAAATCTTGAATGATTATGATCGGTGAGCACTTAAACGTGTGGTGAAATCAAATCATAGAAAAACAACAGTAGAACTCAGGGATATGTTTAATAGTGAAAGTAAGAGCATTTCCACACACACAATGTGAAGAGAACTCAAGGGATTGGGACTGAACAGCTGTGTAGCCTTAAGGAAACCACTTGTCAGTGAGGATACCCGGCAAAAACAGCTTCAATTTGCTAGGGATCATAAAGATTGGACTCTGGAGCAATGGAAGAAGGTCACATGGTCTGATGAGTCCAGATTTACCCTGTTCCAGAGTGATGGGCGCATCAGGGTAAGAAGAGAGGCGGCTGAAGTGATGCACCCAACATGCCTAGTGCCTACCGTACAAGCCTGTGGGGGCAGTGCTATGATCTGGGGTTGCTGCAGTTGTTCAGGTCTAGGTTCAGCAACATTATGTACTCAAACAATGAGATCAGCTGACTACCTGAATATACTGAACAACCAGGTTATTCCATCAATGGATTTTTTCTTCCCTGATGGCACGGACATATTCCAAGATGACAATGCCAGGATTCATCAGGCTCAAATTGTGAAAGAGTGGATCAGGGAGCATGAGACATCATTTTTACACATGGATTGGCCACCACAGAGTCCAGACCTGAACCCCATTGAGAATCTTTGGGATGTACTGGAGAAGACTTTGTGCAGTGGTCCAAATCTCCCATCATCAATACAAGATCTTGGGCAAAAAATTAATGCAACTCTGGACAGAAATAAATGTTGTGACATTGAAGAAGCTTGTGGAAATGATGCCACAGCAAATGCATGCCGTAATCAAAGCTAAAGGCGGTCCGTGAAATATTAGAGTGTGTGACCTTTTTTTTGACCAGGCAGTGTGTGTGTGTGTGTGTGTGTGTGTGTGTGTATGTGTATATATATATATATATATATATAAAATGTGTGTGTGTATGTGTATATATATATATATATATATATATATATATATATATATATATATATATATATATATATATATATATATATATGAATGAGAGAGAGAGAGAGAAAAAGAGGGAGTGTGTGATAGATATATTGAGTATATAGGACCTTGCAGTATGGAGTATATAGGACCTTGCAGTATAGAGTATATAGGACCTTGCAGTATGGAGTATATAGGACCTTGCAGTATGGAGTATATAGGACCTTGCAGTATGGAGTATATAGGACCTTACAGTATAGAGTATATAGGACCTTACAGTATGGAGTATATAGGACCTTGCAGTATGGAGTATATAGGACCTTGCAGTATGGAGTATATAGGACCTTACAGTATAGAGTATATAGGACCTTACAGTATGGAGTATATAGGACCTTGCAGTATGGAGTATATAGGACCTTACAGTATAGAGTATATAGGACCTTGCAGTATGGAGTATATAGGACCTTACAGTATAGAGTATATAGGACCTTACAGTATAGAGTATATAGGACCTTGCAGTATGGAGTATATAGGACCTTACAGTATGGAGTATATAGGACCTTACAGTATCCAGTATATAGGACCTTGCAGTATGGAGTATATAGGACCTTGCAGTATGGAGTATATAGGACCTTACAGTATAGAGTATATAGGACCTTGCAGTATGGAGTATATAGGACCTTACAGTATAGAGTATATAGGACCTTACAGTATAGAGTATATAGGACCTTACAGTATAGAGTATATAGGACCTTGCAGTATGGAGTATATAGGACCTTACAGTATGGAGTATATAGGACCTTGCAGTATGGAGTATATAGGACCTTTTGATGTTGTAACCAGCCAATGTTGTTTACTGTCTGTGCTAAAAATATGGTTTTTTACAGCATTGTTTACCTGATTCATCATACACAGTAGAACAGAGGTACAGAATACCACTGCAGACCGTCACGCCATCAACGCCCATCAACACCAGCGACGGGTGTGGGCTAGAAAACTGCCAGGCAGCCCAAACCTTCACAGGAGTTTACCTGATTGGTGAATACTTATCAATATTAATGATAACAGTTAATTGAGAAAAAATAATGGTTAAATATTTAATAATTAATCAGTTAATAAAAGATTTTTAAAAAATAGTGACAAGGTATCACAATAAATAAAAGTGAGAATGCATTTAATTATTGAGAAACAGGTAAGTACGAAATTAGCATATCATTTTATGAGATTATCTTAAGTATGTTAGGTTAAGCAGCAATCATAATATCATCTAACAAAATAAACGGTTCCCCAAAAACCCTCAAAATATGCACAGAATTTTCTAGATCAGTATAGTTCTACTTATCAAATCCACTTACAATGCATCTAACAAGTCTTATAATGGGGGATGTCACAAGGTTGCTGATACACCATGACCTGACTGTCACCTTGGAATACTCACGCTAAATCAATGCTACTTCCTGCTTCAGTAACAGGCTGCCACATGGTGGCACCAACAACCCAAACAAGAAAGACCCACACAGGCTCCAGGACACAACAGCACACTCTTTCACTCAGAACTCGAACACCAGGGTTAGGGTTAGAGTGGCTGTTTACAATGTCTGTTTATATTCAGCAGCCACTTCAGTATGTCTTACAAGTACTGCATGGGTTCATAAAATGGCAGTATGAAGAGTCTCTCTCAGAAGACCAGGCCATTCCATATTTTTTCATAACCTCAGACTTGGAGAATGCTGATGTTCATCCCAGCTGCTTCACATTCAGCCATGAAGCTCTCAGGTATGTGCTGAAGGTCCGTCTGAGAGGACAACATCATCTAGAAGTAACAGATGTCTCGTCTACCCCTCAGTACTGGACACCACAGAGATGTCTCAGTAGTGGACACTACAGAGATGTCTCATCTACCCCTCAGTACTGGACAGCACAGAGATGTCTCGTCTACCCCTCAGTACTGGACACACCACAGAGATGTCCCGTCTATCCCTCAGTACTGGACACCAAAGAGATGTCTCGTCTATTCCTCAGTACTGGACACCACAGAGATGTCTCAGTACTGGACACCACATAGATGTCTCGTCTACCCCTCAGTACTGGACACCACAGAGATGTCTCAGTACTGGACACCACATAGATGTCTTGTCTGTTCCTCAGTACTGGACACCACAGAGATGT
Organism: Electrophorus electricus; assembly: GCF_041902795.1. Lineage (NCBI taxonomy): Eukaryota > Metazoa > Chordata > Actinopteri > Gymnotiformes > Gymnotidae > Electrophorus > Electrophorus electricus. The sequence continues at coordinate 1,060,132 of NC_137506.1, read as the reverse complement.
CTCAGTAGTGGACACTGCAGAGATGTCTCGTCTACCCCTCAGTACTGGACACCACAGAGATGTCTCAGTACTGGTCAGCACAGAGATGTCTCATCTACCCCTCAGTACTGGACACCACCATTAGTGGTCTAT
>NC_137506.1:1040000-1055000 GCF_041902795.1 Electrophorus electricus | reverse complement strand
CGTAAAGTGTGATATCAGCTACATGAGTGCATGCAGTCAACTTACCTCATGACAAATACACTCGGAATGATTTAACAGTGCATACAATCAGAAAAACGTTTTTCAGCAGAAATTAATGAGCTGTTATTTGGTTCGTTTTGTGCTTGTTTTTTCAGTAGAGAATTTAAGATAATAAACACAAGATTAAAACCGTTTAGTAATCTCTCTGTATTTATGTTTTAATTGTTTGATAACAGCCGGGCGGTCAGCCTCTCCTGCCAGCCCTGCCAGTCTTCTGCCTCAAACCACACCGTTTGTTCCCCATCGCAACGCTACAGCAAATGCGCTTAAAATTCTTCTGGATTCTTTCTCGCCTAAAGACACAGAGACAGTTCAACATTACGAAATGCTGAAATGACTATGGGAAGAGTTATTTGCATACTGTGTTACTGGAAGAAGAACTCCTAGAACGCAGAAACGTCTGCGTCAGTCTGCGTGCAAGGTGCTCCCACACACATTTCCGGTTCACAAACACACCGAGGACAGAAATGAATGAAAGTAGAAAGGACATGTTTATCAGAAGCTTTCTTATAGTAATCAATACATTATCCATAACTCCCCTTTCACTATGTAATCCTCGTGTTAAAAATGTTACATAATCCCCCACCCCAGCCAACACTGAGATAAGCGACCTGTGTGTGACATGTGTTTTATGCCCGTGTGTGACAGACACCTGATCAGCCATGGTTTACGCTCATATATAAAGCCGGGTGAACCTGCGGCAGATATCCATCAGGAGACACATATACGGAGAACACTAACAAGTATGTACCACATGTTACGTGTGCTTTGAAGATACGGCTCAGGTAGCTCAGGTTTTACTAAAGTGAAGATCGTAGGTTGAGAGAGCAGGTTTCATTTTCATATTTCTATTTATGACTTAGGAAAGTGGTGAACAAGTGGGGAAGGGTGTGAGTAAGAGTGAAGAGGAGTGATAGAAACACGTCAGGGAGTGAAGACAGAAAGACTTTTATTCTGTTCGGCTCATTCCAGCAGTACGCACATGTAGCTCTTCAGCGTAATTCAGCGTAAAGCATACTATAAGGTACACCTGCCTAAATTTGCTCAGCAGAAATAACATTTTTTGTTTTGTTGCTTAGTTATTTGCAAAATGAGGACTTTGCTCACCGTCGCCGCTCTGGTGGCAGTAACCAGCGCAGCCAGTATTTCTCTGGAGGACCTGGAGTTCCATGCCTGGAAACTGAAGTTTGGTGAGAAATTATTTTTTGCTTAAAAAAACCCAAACTCTAATGACCTTTTCCTCTATGTCATTAATTTCCTGCTATTTTAGGTTGTTTACATTAAGCTTTAAGATGGGTAGGCATTTTTTTTCATCAAAACATGCCAGTTTTTAAACTCAAGCTCAGTGTTCAATCAAATACATAGTTAAATAAAATCTGTTTGTGTGTTTTAACTGGTGTGTGTGTTTTCTCTTAGGTAAGTTCTACAAATCCGCGGAGGAGGAGTCTCAGCGGAAGGAGACCTGGCTGGCCAATCGCAAGCTGGTTCTGATCCACAACATGCTGGCTGACCAGGGCATCAAGAGCTACAGACTGGGCATGACCTACTTTGCAGACATGGTGAGAACCCACACAGACTCCTCAATGGCAGTCATTTAATCCATAATTCTGCCACTGAACCCTCCCACCATGTCCCTCTAACAGGACAACCAGGAGTACAGGCAGGCTGCGTTCAAGGGCTGCCTGGGTTCCTTTAACAGGACTAAAGCCCACAGCACAACTACGTTCCTCCGACAGGCAGGGGGCGCTGTGCTGCCGGACACAGTGGACTGGAGGGATAAAGGCTATGTGACTGACGTCAAGGACCAGAAGCAGTGTGGCTCCTGCTGGGCCTTCAGTGCGGTAAGGAAGAATAAAGAAGAAGAAAACAGAGATGTTGGATGGAATCCTTGATTAAGGTGCAGGGGATGCTGAAGCCATATGCAGGGTCTGATGTTCCTGTTCCGCACCTGCATTTTAGCAACTATGAATCAAGCACATAATCCTAAAATGCACACGGGTCCTCCAACCACACAGCTCCTTCTCCAAATCATTGGTTTGATGGACGGGCGTGACGCTTTCTGTTTTTGTTCTTAAACTGTCCATTAATTTTACTCCTCTGTTATCATCTATCTCACCAGTGTTCCCCTTCCTTTGTCAGACAGGAGCACTGGAGGGTCAGACCTTCAGGAAGGCGGGCAAGCTGGTGTCTCTCAGCGAGCAGCAGCTGGTGGACTGCTCCGGGGATTATGGGAACATGGGCTGTGGTGGTGGTCTAATGGACCAGGCCTTTGACTACATCAAAGACAATGGTGGGATCAACACAGAGGAGTCCTACCCTTATGAGGCCATAGTAAGTGGAACTTCGGGGAAGTCTGGCTTGAACAACCTCAAAGTCTTCCAAGACCTCGGTCCATTACCGAAGTGCTCCCGTCTCTCTGCAGGACGGGGAGTGCAGATTTAAACCAGACTCTGTGGCTGCCACCTGCACTGGTTACGTGGACATTACCAGCGGAGACGAGGACGCTCTGAAGGAAGCCGTGGCCACTATTGGTCCTGTTTCTGTCGCCATAGACGCGGGACACTCCTCCTTCCAGCTCTACAGCTCAGGTGATGCTCACATGCAAATCATAAACCAGTCCTTCTTCTGTAAATAGTACTGGATAGTGCTAACAACACAGGCACATGGTCCGCATGAATTTGTACATTACTGCCATGAAAGTAATTTTTTCTGTGCTCGCTTGATTTGCTAATAATTAATTTCTGATTAATTTGGTTTGGTTTTTGAGTGGACTGGTTGATTACTGAGTGATCAATTGTAGGTGTGTATGATGAGCCCAACTGCAGCAGTAGTGACCTGGATCATGGAGTCCTGGCTGTTGGTTATGGCAGTCACAAGGGACAGGACTTCTGGCTCGTCAAGAACAGGTAAACAAATAAACAAAAAAATGAAATAATTAGTTGAAAATCATTTTCACGTTTCAGAGGAATCAAAAAAGATTTCAGCACTAACTAAAATAGTGAAAAGTTTTCAAACATCCCCAAACTTCAAATACAGAACTGTAAATGCAAAAAAACAATATATTCCATAAGCGATCTTATTCTACAACCTTAAATTGTTTAATTATGAACAGTGGGCTATACTGAGATTTTTTGGGATAATTGCAGGACAATTAAAAAAAAAGAAGCAAATAGTCAGTGTAGTTCTATTGACTCAGCAGTAATACTGGTGACAAACTTTAAACCAAATTCTGTTTTCCAGCTGGGGTTTTGACTGGGGTCATGAAGGCTATATCATGATGTCCAGGAACAAGCACAACCAGTGTGGCATCGCCACGGCATCCAGCTATCCTCTGGTCTGAGGGTGAGTTCAGTAATATTTAAAGATTTTTGAAAGCTTTGTATTAAATGAAAAAAAAAATTGGAAGAGCTAGGTCAAACACAAACATGACAACATCTCTCCTTACAAGTGTTTTACAATGACTAGCAAGATGAAATAGCAACTGTAATACAGCTTTACCATACCACATTGGCCATTAATCTAAGGTGAATGTAATCACATTATGGAATTAGGGATGTAGTAATTGTATTAAATGATGTTTTTATTTACAGCTGGACGAGAGTAAACACCCCATATAACACTGTGAGGAAGCTGAAATCTTAAGTACTTGATCTGATCGACAAGTAACACTGCAATATATCTCAGGATTTATACACTGGAAATGAATAATACATAAAATACAATAATTTCATAAAATAGTGCCAAAAATGATGACAATAGCAGAAAGTAATAGTTTCTTTCCGTTCTACTGAATGAATGTACAGCGGTGGTGTGAATGTGAGTGGGAAGATAAAATGATAAAGATGCGCAAACATCTACACTTGGTCTGTTTCATTTATTCCCCTCTAAGCCCTTGTGGCTTCCACACAGATCTTTTTACTACCTGGAGGAAAATAAGCCTTGTCCTGTTTCACCTGATGTACTCCCAAATTTACATTTCCAAAGTCTCCTACAACTTTGCCTTGGGGGAGGGAGAAGTTAAATGATTTTCAAAAAAAGATGTGTTTAACTATTTTAGATTCAGCCTGTCATTTGTCAAATAAAAGCAAGTGGTCCCCTATTTGAGTGACACTCCTGTTCCAGAAAGCCAGACCTGGTACCAACACACGGGGCATAGCTAGCACAGGACATCCTGCTAACGCTACAGGACACCATCCACATCAAACCCGAGCGTGGCACACTAGCAAGCGACTGGTCCCAATCAGAGGCACAGCACGTTGCTTTCAGCAGCCTGTGCTGAGCCTGCAGCTTGTGACTTCACATAGTTCATCAACAGTTACGTTTATGTGGAAAGATAACAGCAGATAAGCATTGCTGGAGTCACACACACACACACACACACAAAACGTAAATGTGTATGTACTGCATTTTGTCAGACAAGCAGTTCCAAAACACACACCCTCAACATACTTATGCCAAGCCTGCAAAAAGAATGCAGTCAATGCAGAAAGAACATTGCTTGAGTGTACTTTAGCACTGTTTTCATGCTAACTGCCACAAAGCTTTAGGATAGTGTTTCAAATTCCAAGACCTGATCTGTGCACCATACTATAGAGCACACTACACACGTTTCCCTAATCTCATACACGTTTCACCTCAGCTGCTATTTAACCCAGGCTTCTCTGAGATGGGTTAGATGGTTCCAAAAATCCAAAACCCTGCAGAACCTGGCCCGTGCAGAGACAGCATTTAGATAAACGTGTATACTGATATAAGGGCAGCCAACCCTGCATCCCACTGGACCCTACGGTGTGAGAGGCTTGAACGGAAATGCACATGACGCAAGTTACTTCAATGTATGACATTTGGATGAAATCTGGCACAAAGCCAACAGATTTCTTTCTTTTTTTAAGTTGTAAGAGAGAAAACACTTCCACAAATCAGAAGCTGCAATCTAAACTACTTGACCCGATCAACGGGTAACGCTGAGATATACCTCGGGATTTACAAACTGGGATTTGCATACAAATATTTCCAGACATTTCATAAAACCACTCCCAAACACGACTAGCGTATCAGAAAGTAATCGTTTCCTTCGGTTCCGCCAAATGAGCGGAAAAAGTGAACGCAGACGGGAACGCCAGCGGAGAAAGGTCGGTGTAGGCTGAGACAGCAAAGCATGTGAGCATAATGTATCTGTAGTAAACAGAAAGGTCGTCGTAATCTCCCACACTCACACCGGCTCTCTGCAGAAGCAGTGGGTTCGTGTTTATGGCTCTGTACCGCTTTTGTTGTGGTGCAAAGCATTAGCGTCAAGGAACACTTTCAAAGAAAATTAAAAGTCTTTTATTATGGCTTTGAACTAACTCTGCGGCAGATGACTGACACATTTATTGCAGAATGCAGACGTGTGTCACACGACCCAGGTAGCGACCATACCGTATATGCCATTAAACATTAACGTAGTCGATTCTCTGTCACATTTATCCAGTCCAGCACTGCCATCAACATATGAAATGAGCTATTTATATTTATATAGTACTTGTTATACACAGTGACATTTTCAAGTGCTTTACACAGACACAGAAACATTTACACAACAACGCTAATTACATCCCCAGATCTGTTACCTCAGGATGTTGCCAAAAAGAGAGAGAGAGAGAGAGAAAAAAGCTACATAAAACAATTTTTTTTTTAAAGTTAACCAGTTTATTTAAATAGAAAACAAATTAAAGAAGATATTAAAAATGAAAAAGACCAAAAAATACATTTAAAGATAAATGAATGACTAAAAAAATAAACAAAGAACATTCATTGAAATAAATTAGTTAAATAAAAAACTAAAGTTTTATACATTATTTGTATTTAAATTAAAGATACAATGTGCATAAAATCAGGGATGTAGAATAACCATGCTAAACTTTCTCCGAAATCGAAACACAGTATCTTGTGCTTAACTGAAAATCCGTGAGAACAGATGTGTGTTTTGTCTCACGTGAAGACGTGTTGGGGCATGTTTGACGTTCTGTGACAGAGGAGCCCACCTAAGAGCTGCAGAGAAGCTAAACGCTGCTGCTCTGTGTTTAGTGTTGACCTTAGTGGTGACCTCAGGTACAACTCACCGATGAGCTCCTCGTGAGCCAAGAGGCCTGCTAGGATTGTATTGCAGTTGCACACCTGCGTGCATTGTCAAACGTTATTTATCTTACATGGCTTATAGAAACCATACATATGTTCCTCATCTGCTCTAAGGTTGGCTTATACACACACACACACACTCACACAGAGAGAAATTTTAACAATGAGGTGTATGAGGCATTTTATTTTTGTATTAGTAAAATAGCTGTTAGTTCCCACAAAACCTTGCGGTCCTCTTATGATTAAAAAAACTGTAAAAGTGTGTGTTAAGCAGTCAGTGTGTCTCATGCTTTTATGATCGTGTGTGACAGGCACCTGATCAGAGTATCTGAAGAGGGCTATAAATGTATGAAAAATGAGGCAAAACTCTATTGCTGCCCTGCAGAAACCCACATAGGAGACATCAGACTATTTCACAGGTAAGTGCCGAAATACACACATGACCTGACAATGAGAGCAGTAACACAATTTATATAGAAATATAAGAAACATAAGAGGGTTATAGCGTTAGTGTGAGTGACATAACAGGGTTATAGCGTTAGTGTGAGTGACATAACAGGGTTATAGCATTAGTGTGAGTGACATAACAGGGTTATAGCGTTAGTGTGAGTGACATAACAGGGTTATAGCGTTAGTGTGAGTGACATAATAGGGTTATAGCGTTAGTGTGAGTGACATAACAGGGTTATAGCGTTAGTGTGAGTGACATAACAGGGTTATATGGTTAGTGTGAGTGACATAACAGGGTTATAGCGTTAGTGTGAGTGACATAACAGGGTTATAGCGTTAGTGTGAGTTACATAACAGGGTTATAGCATTAGTGTGAGTGACATAACAGGGTTATAGTGTTAGTGTGAGTGACATAACAGGGTTATATGGTTAGTGTGAGTGACATAACAGGGTTATAGCGTTAGTGTGAGTGACATAACAGGGTTATAGCATTAGTGTGAGTGACATAACAGGGTTATAGCGTTAGTGTGAGTGACATAATAGGGTTATAGCGTTAGTGTGAGTGACATAACAGGGTTATAGCATTAGTGTGAGTGACATAACAGGGTTATAGCGTTAGTGTGAGTGACATAACAGGGTTATAGGGTTAGTGTGAGTGACATAACAGGGTTATAGCGTTAGTGTGAGTGACATAACAGGGTTATAGCATTAGTGTGAGTGACATAACAGGGTTATAGCGTTAGTGTGAGTGACATAACAGGGTTATAGCGTTAGTGTGAGTGACATAATAGGGTTATAGCGTTAGTGTGAGTGACATAACAGGGTTATAGCGTTAGTGTGAGTGACATAACAGGGTTATATGGTTAGTGTGAGTGACATAACAGGGTTATAGCGTTAGTGTGAGTGACATAACAGGGTTATAGCGTTAGTGTGAGTTACATAACAGGGTTATAGCATTAGTGTGAGTGACATAACAGGGTTATAGCGTTAGTGTGAGTGACATAACAGGGTTATATGGTTAGTGTGAGTGACATAACAGGGTTATAGCGTTAGTGTGAGTGACATAACAGGGTTATAGCGTTAGTGTGAGTGACATAACAGGGTTATAGCGTTAGTGTGAGTGACATAATAGGGTTATAGCATTAGTGTGAGTGACATAACAGGGTTATAGCATTAGTGTGAGTGACATAACAGGGTTATAGCGTTAGTGTGAGTGACATAACAGGGTTATAGCGTTAGTGTGAGTGACATAACAGGGTTATAGGCTTAGTGTGAGTGACACATAACAGGGTTATAGGGTTAGTGTGAGTGACACATAACAGGGTTATAGCGTTAGTGTGAGTGATACATAACAGGGTTATAGGGTTAGTGTGAGTGACACATAACAGGGTTATAGCGTTAGTGTGAGTGATACATAACAGGGTTATAGGGTTAGTGTGAGTGACACATAACAGGGTTATAGGGTTAGTGTGAGTGACACATAACAGGGTTATAGGGTTAGTGTGAGTGACATAACAGGGTTATAGCGTTAGTGTGAGTGACATAACAGGGTTATAGGGTTAGTGTGAGTGACATAATAGGGTTATAGCGTTAGTGTGAGTGACATAACAGGGTTATAGCGTTAGTGTGAGTGACATAATAGGGTTATAGCGTTAGTGTGAGTGACATAACAGGGTTATAGGGTTAGTGTGAGTGACATAACAGGGTTATAGCGTTAGTGTGAGTGACATAACAGGGTTATAGCGTTAGTGTGAGTGACATAACAGGGTTATAGGGTTAGTGTGAGTGACATAATAGGGTTATAGCGTTAGTGTGAGTGACATAACAGGGTTATAGCGTTAGTGTGAGTGATACATAACAGGGTTATACGGTTAGTGTGAGTGACATAACAGGGTTATAGGGTTAGTGTGAGTGACACATAACAGGGTTATAGGGTTAGTGTGAGTGACACATAACAGGGTTATAGCGTTAGTGTGAGTGATACATAACAGGGTTATAGGGTTAGTGTGAGTGACACATAACAGGGTTATAGCGTTAGTGTGAGTGATACATAACAGGGTTATAGGGTTAGTGTGAGTGACACATAACAGGGTTATAGGGTTAGTGTGAGTGATACATAACAGGGTTATAGGGTTAGTGTGAGTGATACATAACAGGGTTAGGGTCAGTGATAGATAACAGGGTTGGTGTTAGGGTGAGTGATAGATAAAACATTTACATTCACGGCATTTATCAGATGCTCTTATGCAGAGCTACTTACAAAAGTGCTTTGTCATTTACTCTTAGATACATCCTAGTACAGTACAGTAGGTTAGAGTCCAACATACCAATGAATTAGAATACTGTAGAATACAGGGATCACTGTAACTGTAACTCAAGCACTCAATAAAAGGTACTTTAGGTCAAAGCAAAGTGTACCGTGAAGTAATTGTCAGAGAAATTAAAAAATTATTAATAAAGCAATCGTGTATTCTCCTACCCCACTCACTCTGCAGAATGAGGGCTTTGCTCATCATCGCCGCCCTGGTGACACTTAGCAGTGCGACCAGTGTTTCTCTCGAAGATCTGGAGTTCCATGCCTGGAAACTGAAGTTTGGTGAGAAAATGATACTGCAACCTCTTCTTTATGCAGCGTTTCAGTTTAGGTTGCATAAGAGCAATACAGGCTGGATGTGTAAGGGCTTTTGTTAATGATCATATATTATTTTCTACAAAAAAACTGCTATACAAGGGTTTATGTGAACCATCGAGCACATACTTGTTAATACAAGGAGGCTAGTGTGTGTACATCCATCAGTCCAGGGGGGCCATGGTGTTAGTGTTTTTATGTCCTCAGATGTACAAATACATTTACAAACACATTCATAAGTTGTTTTTGTTCAGCCTGACCTCTAGTGAACAAATATTTACGGCATTTAGCAGACGCTCTTATCCAGAGCGACTTACAAAAGTGCTTTGTCATTTACTCATAGAATACATCCTAGTACAGTACAGTAGGTTAGAATTAAACATACCAATGATCTAGAATACTGTAGAATACAGGGATGAATGCTGATACCTAGAAGTGCAAAATACATAAGGTCTATCTTAAACAGTGATAAGTGCTATAAACAATAAGTGCTAGAGTTTGTTAAAAAGCATAAATAATGCCCTACAATAAGTACTAAATTAGTCAGTCAATAAGGGAGCAGGGTCCGTTGTCCTTTAAATATTCTGCAAATAGCAACCTAACAACAATTGAACAAGAATGGATTATCCTTCACTCTGACACTTTATTATAATATATAATATAATATTATATATATATATATATATATATATATATATATATATATATATATATATATATATATATATATATATCCCTATAATTGCTTGATTTGAAATCACTAAATAAAAACTATTTTTATATATAAAATATATTTATATATATATAGATATACACTTTATTGTGCATTTTATGATTCTTTATTGTATTCTGTATTTTTATTTTTTATTCTGTATTTTTATTTATTATCAGTAGACACAAATTTAATCAGGTACACATGCACATTCATTCTTACTAAATTAAAATGTGTGCATTTGTTCATCAGGTAAAACCTACGGGTCCGCGGAGGAGGAGTCTCGGCGGAAGGAGACCTGGCTGGCCAATCGCAAGCTGGTTCTGATCCACAACATGCTGGCTGACCAGGGCATCAAGAGCTACAGACTGGGCATGACCTACTTTGCAGACATGGTGAGAACCCCACACAGACTCCTCAATGGCAGTCATTTAATCCATAATTCTGCCACTGAACCCTCCCACCATGTCCCTCTAACAGGACAACCAGGAGTACAGGCAGGCTGGATTCCTTTAACAGGACCAAAGCCCACAGCGCAACTACGTTCCTCCGACAGGCAGGGGGCGCTGTGCTGCCGGACACAGTGGACTGGAGGGATAAAGGCTATGTGACTGACGTCAAGGACCAGAAGCAGTGTGGCTCCTGCTGGGCCTTCAGTGCGGTAAGGCAAGACAGGGAGCGATGAGAGAAATGGAGAGGGTGGTATGGAGAGGATGAGGTTAAAAGGTTACTGGGGTGCAAAGTGCACAGTCTGGCCATGTTTCTTTTGCTCATGTTTGTTTTTTAACAAAGATTTGCTGAGAATTACATAGTAAGAACTTCTTAGGAGCAATTTTGACAACAGGAACTGAATCCTAAATGTATTGTTACATCATAAACTGAATCCTGAATGTATTGTTACATCATAAACTGAATACTAAAGCTATTGTTACATCATAAACTGAATCCTAAATCTATTGTTACATCATAAACTGAATCCTCAATCTATCTATTGTTACATCATAAACTGAATCCTCAATCTATCTATTGTTACATCATAAACTGAATACTAATGCTATTGTTACATCATGAACTGCATCTGAAATCTATTGTTACATCATAAACTGAATACTAAATCTATTGTTGCATCATAGGTCTAAAATTTCTGAGAGCGAAATCTCTCAGAAATTATTTGAGCCATTTCAATGAAAAACCAGATATCACCCATTTCCACCTTTTGTACAACCTTTACATTAAAATAACATTAAAATGCTAAATATGGTTTATTTAGACTTTCTTCATTCATGTGGGCTTTTGAAAATAAAACTTGCAATAATGCTTTATTGTTTTTATTTTGTAGAATATGGAAGAACAATATATGTATATGTATGGTTTTTTGTTGCAAGGGCTCAATTTTGTACATGCCTTCATATGACAGTTATTTTCTTCTGATATCTCAAAATGGCTGGTAAGCAAATTTTGTAAAGGGTACCTCATTTTCGGAAGATGATATAAGTAAAATTTCAAATTTAGAATCAGAACTTTCTGCATCCCTGGTTGCTTAGCAAGGTCACAAACCAAGTAACTAGATAAACTATCTTGCTATAATGCTGGGCATTGTAACTTCATGAACTTAAAGGCTGACTGAGGTATGCAGCAATGGCCAAAATATCCCCGCTCCAGTGGTCTTGGTAATTAGCCCATGACTTGAATCAGGTCTCTTAGAACAGAGAATTCCAAGAGAATTCCAAGAGTGCTAAAATACTGCACTGCTGACGCTCTACTCCATCACAACTTGTGAAGAAAGGGACCAAACCTTTCCTCATGCTCTCTTTTTCTTTCCCGATATCTTTCCATCCTCAGACAGGAGCACTGGAGGGTCAGACCTTCAGGAAGGCGGGCAAGCTGATGTCTCTCAGCGAGCAGCAGCTGGTGGACTGCTCCGGGGATTATGGGAACATGGGCTGTGGTGGTGGTCTAATGGACCAGGCCTTTGACTACATCAAAGACAATGGTGGGATCGACACAGAGGAGTCCTACCCCTATGAGGCTGTGGTGAGCAATTTAAAAACTAGCTCAGAAAGATGATTTAAACACGCCTCTGTAATGAAGTCATAGTCCACATGTGAAAAGTCACTAAAGCTTTTTAAAGGTTTCAAAACCTAAGAGAGATGAGGTTGAATACAGTTCACAAATTCTTAAAATATTCGTATCACTTTTTCCCTACCAACCCACAAGGATTTGAAAAAGATTTGAAGAAGGGTTTGTATATGTTGATAGTTTTGGGTAGTTTGCACAGCTTCAACTAGGCAGAAGACTCTGAAGGCTTTGTGGAGGAAAACTATACAACAGCTCACAGTTTTGTTAAAAGAGAGGTACTGACACTCTATCTTAGCAATAATAATTTAACAAAAACAAAGATCTCAAGTTTTGAACCTTTTCAAAAGTAGGCACATTTAGTCAAAAGTGTCATTATTTAGCATGATACTAAAATAACTACTCAGAGAAACACACTAATGAATTTTTGTGTGGCTGTGTAATTATTTCATATGTACTTCTAAAGCATAAAACCATCTTGGTAATTTTAGATCCATAATTTATAGGGCTGAAAAATGAATACATGAAATATGACCCAGCCATTGCTAGTCTCTAGAGGAACAGTGTAGTCTGAGACGTAGAGTGTGTCTTAACTTCCACTCTGCAGGACGGGGAGTGCAGGTTTAAACCAGACTCTGTGGCTGCCACCTGCACTGGTTACGTGGACATTACCAGCGGAGACGAGGACGCTCTGAAGGAAGCCGTGGCCACTATTGGTCCTGTTTCTGTCGCCATAGACGCGGGACACTCCTCCTTCCAGCTCTATGACTCAGGTGACTCATCACCGATGATGGTCCTGCCCTGCTATGCAGATTGAGAGAAAAGGAGAAAACCTTATGATCCTCCTTTTACACCATTATAGTCAAACTTAGCTTTTCATCTTTCGTGGAGTTTTTCAGGAACTGTATATGCTTGTTTGTCCTGAGATGTTCTTCATTTTGAGAAACATTGTTCTTTACAGCACTGATAGCAGGTTTCACACAGTAAGATGCGTGAATGAATATCACTAAAGCAAAGCTGTTTCTTCAGTTTGTTACAATAACGGCTAGATGTTGTGGTTCAGTATCTGAGTCATCAGTCTGCAACCATGATGCCTTTGTTATTAATGACTTTGTAGATAACTGACTCACTAATCACTGACTGATTGATTACTGATAAATTGATCAATTGTAGGTGTGTAGAATGAACCTGAGTGTAGTAGCACTGACCTGGATCATGGAGTCCTGGTTGTTGGTTATGGCAGTGACAGTGGACAGGTAATAAAGTAATACATAAGACAGTACAAATAAATTAATCATAATTAGCATTTAAGGTTGAGAAGAATGGTGGAGAATAAAGTTAAAAACAATAGTCATTATAAAACTCACTTCAATACAAGGACCAAAATAAACCACTAGAGGGCTGTACATGTAGCACAAGCACAGATTTGATGTCCCCCGACCATGTAATGCACATCAAAAATATGATTTTATTACAACTTCTAAGAACAACATACAAATTTACTCAAATATTATTTTGTTATATTTATTAAAAAGAGGATTCCAACTCAGTAAAGTAATAAAGATTTTGATATTCTAAGTTGGACGTTTTAGTTTCTTGTAGGTTTGTTTCCAGAGGTGAGATATGCAACAAAATGTTGCTATATGTAGGCTTGATAGATATTTTCAGTCAATCTTTTCCTTTCTAACTAGATTACACAATGATGTAAGAAGCTTGCTGATACTCTCTTCATAAATGTCAGATCGCATCGAACTGCAGTGATCATAAAGTCTTGGTGAAGAATAAGACTACAGAGCATTTCTGGTCTTCATTATTTTGTCTTAGAATGTATTTTCTTCTGTTCCCTTATTAATGCCACAGCTACTACAACAGACTTACATGACAACTACTACAAAAGACAGATTTCACATTCTCCTGATTTAAGGCAGTTAAATGGTTTATGCTAAAATAAACACCCTACATGTGTTCAACTTGAAAAAAAATGCAATGAACTCAGTTAAATATCACACTGTTTTCCAGCTGGGGTATTGACTGGGGTCAGGAAGGCTATATCATGATGTCCAGGAACAAGCACAACCAGTGTGGCATCACCACGGCATCCAGCTATCCTCTGGTCTGAGGTCAGTGTTGTGACATGTTAAATGAGTACACGTTAACCTTCCGCTTAACCTCAGATCAGCTCTCCTCTCTGGATTAATCTACAGTTAGCTATATGACCCAACACAGCTATATGATCCAACACAGTAAGCTATATAACCCAACAAAGCTATACGATCCAACACAGTTAGCCATATGACCCAACACAGCTTTATGTTCCAACACAGCTATACGATCCAACACAGTTAGCTATATGACCCAACACAGCTATACAATCCAACAGTTAGCTATATGACCCAACACAGTTATATGATCCAACACTGTTAGCTATACAGTCCAGCAGTTATGATCTAGCACAGATATGATCCAGCACAGTTAGCTATATAATCTAGCAGTTAGCACTATGATCCAGCTAGATAATCAAGCACATAATCCAATACATGTCCCTACAAAATGGTGCTAGTAATGAATAACATGATTATGCAAATTAGATCATGCTAATTATACAAATAGTATTATACTAACTTGATTGTGATTATTGGCCATGTTAGAAGTGAGGTATTTCTTTCAGTGAATTTTAAATTATTATGTCAACATGTACTTTATTTTTAACTAATAGAAATCTAAATATTTGACTACAGCATCCAATATAAGGATATTTATTGCAGCTTTGTTAACATAGTATCACAGGAACTAAACTGAAAATAGCATAAATTAATACATTGTTCATATTAATGAACTTTTGTTTGTTGATTTGTTTTAGGTACCGTGTGAAGGAGAGGAAGTAATATGAAAATCATCATGGCTGATCATGTAATGAAATCTCAAGCCATACATATAATCCTCAACAACACCCTGA